>NC_066893.1:0-306399 GCF_022985175.1 Labeo rohita
AAGGCCTTAAATGCTCGAACCCCGGTAATTGCTGCTTGCAGCTATATTATCTATTTGTAATTGATAGGATTTTTTTTTTTTTCCCCTAAAACTGAATGGGCAGCCCAAACCGTAAGGCCTAGAGACTTGAAACTTGGCCAGAAGGTAGAGCTCCCTGTGGGGACATTCTGACAAAGACTGAGCCTAATCGGCCTAAAGGTGGCGCTACAGCGCAAAAAACTAAAATTTATCAGTTTATTGGCCTAAGCTCGTAAACCGTTTGTCGTAGACTCAAAAACTTTACATCGTTGCGTTCCTTGGGTCAGCCCGAACAAAAGTGGAGTGCAAAATTTTTGAGCTGCGACGCACGGTTGACCCCGAAAAATGGACGTGAATCCGAAACCTACTTTTGCGAACTAGTCCTAGGTTTTTCACCCAATCGGAACCAAACCAGTGCAGAAATATTCTCTGGACACTGAATATCAATAATTATCAAAAAAAAGTTGAACTTTTCACTCACGGTCACAAAGGGCCACCAAAACGTTCCAAAGTGACGGGGCCACTTTTACTAAAATGGCTATAACTTTTGAAAGGAATGAGATATCTTCACCAAACTTGGTACACATATGTATAAGCTTAATCTTTGGTCAAATCAAAAAAATTGCGGAGCTTGACCACTTGGTGGCGCTATAAAACTGAAAAAACATATTATTGGCTATAAATACACCGCCGTTAGTCCGATTGACTTGAAAATTGGTATGCAGTCTCTTGGACCAAAGGGGCACAAGTGTCTATGAGGACATTGGCGTATCTCAAAAAACATGGCCGCCATTGGCCAATGAAGTTTGAGCACCTATTTGACAAGGTTAACGGAGGTCGATTGGAACGAAACTCGGTGGGCATGTTCGACTCATGGCCCTAAAGGTCTGTAAGAATTTTGAAAGAAATCGGCCACTAGTTGGCGCTAACGAATTTTTTGGATCTGTAATCGCGTGGCGTTTCACACATCTACACAATATGCATATCATTTGATAGATCTCCTCATGATGAACAACTTTGCCTCAAGAACCATTGCTGTCAATCAAATCGTTCATTAATTATTCACAAATATGTTAAAAACCTACTTTTGCGAACTAGTCCTAGGTTTTTTGCTCAATCTCGATCAAACCACTGCAGCGGAGTTCTCCAGACTCTCTAGATCAATAATTATCAAAAAAATGTGGAATTTTGTCCTTTGGTTAGCTATAAAGGGGTCATTTAGAAAAGGGGTGTGGCCACATATACCCAAAAGCCTATAAAACCTAAACAAAAACTCAAAACTTTACGAAAATTGGTGAGAACATGTGTCAGATGACTCTTAACAAGCATGCAAAGTTTCATGGAGATTGCAGCATAGATGGCACTATAACAGTTAAAAAGCTTTTAAAAACAAGATTTCTATGTAAAATGGCTTCAAATTGTTAAAAAATGCTCATATATTCACACAGACACTACATCATACACTTACATCTGTATGATATATCCTCTCATTCTGAACAAATTTGCATACCACCTCAAAGGCCTTAAATGGCTTTTCTTTTCCTCTCTCTCTTTTTGGTTCTATCTTTTCTGTCAAGTACTACCTCTCGCCTCGAAGAGAGCAATACAAAATGTTTAAAATGGGTATGGCAGACTCCGATAAATGTGTTCACTGTACACTTAATATTTCAGATCACTATCTCCATGCACTTTGGTGGGTATCCATCTAGACCTGGGGCTTTATTGTTTGATAGGGAGAGTAGGGCTTTCTTAAAATCGTTATTACTTAGAGGCTTTTCTAATTCTTCTTTCTGGGTTTGACTTAGTTTAGGTAAGTTCAGATTATTTAAAAATTGATAAATGTCTGTGATATTATTTTCGTTACTATTACTATATAGATTTTTATAGAATATGCGAAAAGTTTCGTTTATTTCTTGTGATGTGTGAACTATCTTGTCTTTAGAGTTCTTAATTGTAGGTATTAATGTTTTTTCCTTATTTCTTTTAAGTTAGCTAAATACTTTCCTGTTTTATCACTGGGATTACTAATAATTGTGTTCTTTTGTGTTAATGTTGCAAGTTGTTCAAAGCTGTTCAAAGTTGGTTGGTTAGGCTTACTTCAGGCTGGCGCCAGGGTATCATGGACAGATTTATGACGATTTATGATGGGCCTGTTTGTGGAATTTGGCTCCTTGGTTTCAACGTTCTGATTCGCTCTGATACCCTACACCATTTTGGTAGAATGCTAAAAACATGAAAAATGTAGCTTTTTTCCAAAAATGAAGCCAAAATGTTACTGGATACCAGGAATGACTTGTACTTATAAGTGAAAGTTATTCATTTAGAAAGTTTTTCACTTTCCTTTGCACTTTTTTTTAGTTGTTGTACTGTCACTCCATCAGCTTTTTATGTTCAGATCACAACTGTCTTAATAAGCAAACTGTCTTGTTTCCATCTATTGTTATTATCCATATCTCTCAATTGTCGTTTTCATCCATAACTTTTGTCTTTTGATTTAAGTTCTCCAAAGTGTTTCCCTTTCAAACAGGTGAATTGCACTATGGTTAAAAATATCTGCAACTCCAATTTGGCAATCCTGAATCCTATTCTTAAATACACAGTGTGCATTTTTGGACTGAAAAGGAAGTCTGAAGGAAGGTCTGAAACGTTTCAATTTAACAAAGTTGCTTTATTGCATTCCTTATTTAAATTACACCAGTTAAGTCGAGTACAACATACAAAGTTTAAGATGGTTTAAACAGTATCTATATAAAAATACACATTTTTCTATTTAAGAGGCTGAACTGTGACTGATTATTAAAGATGTTGATACATTTTCCAAATAATTTTAGCATGGATCATCAAACAGCTCAACACACCTACGCACCACCAACAAACATAATTTCATCAACATTCATACTAAGTACAGGTCTGAAGTGCAGTTCTGAGCGGTGGTTAGCGGGCCATGAGTCTGTTTCTGCTGCTCTGATCCACCAGTCTGTGATACTCCACTAGTTTATCTTTCAGATTCCTGTACATCTGTAGACAGAGAAGCCAGAGAACATAACAAATGTCATCATACTTTCTGATGTCATTGTTACCCAGTTTGATATTTATTGAATAGATTGGACTCATCTGTTGTTGAATTCCCAGTTTTGTTAAAATACTTTTTTTTTTTTTCTACCAACAGTCTCACTTGCAACCAATAAATCATTGCTGAATTTTTTTAATGATAGAGAATACCATAGAAGAATCCCATTGAAATCCATATAAATCTGTTGGCTTGTACACATTTGTTGTATTTCCAAAAGATGTCAAATGTCAGACCAGTGGTATGTGAGAACTGGAATTGAGAAGCTCATTATTCATTATAATTCAACATAATAAATTATTTCAAATTACAACAGACTTAGAGAAGCCTTGTTTTTTTACTTTTGGGTCAGTTGCACCATTACAGATTCTCTGGACAAACTGTTCGTGATACCCTGCTTTTAAAAATGGTATGATTCCACATTTTACTAGTACTGGTTTTTCGAGAATGCATTTTAGTAAGAGCTGTATTTCTGCATGTCTGTGTTGGTGAATGGCGCAGATGCGCAGTTTTATTTATTACACAAATACACGTGACGCTCGCTGCGTTTTCAGCCTCAACATATGAGTACATGAATACATGAACATAATCTCTAGAACTGCACTGAGAGTCACTTAATGAGCATTTTACCGTTTCTTTTGCGGAAAACTATCGTCATATAATGAAGACCCTAAAGGTCTTCACAGCAACCCGCCAAAATAAAAGTTAGGTTTAACTTGACAGTCAGAAATATATTAATATATTACTTAAATGTAAAGATAGTACTACTACTACTAATAAAATATTATTAAAAAAACATTTAAGGAATATTTACCAGAAAAGAATATTTACCAGAATTTATTTACCAGAAAATTGTAAATACACAGAATTTCTGAATAAATAAGAAATAAATAGCCTATAATAAATTCATTCTTAATTAAATCTAATCATCCTTTATAAATTCATTAGACATGCTTTTGAGTATTCAAATGTAATGAAACAATTAAAAATAGAATTCAGAAAATTAATGGAAGAGATTCACAAATAAATCTGAATTTGAGAAAAATAATAAAACGCATTTCATAGGGCCTTAAAAACATGCATTTTTTTGTTAAACTTTAAAAAAATTGCTGTTAAATCCATTATTTAAATTAATTAGACATGCTTTTTGGTCATTTTTTTATGTAACCATTAAAATAGTCTAGAAAAATTAAAATGGAATTTAGGAAAAAATAAAACAGATTTCATAGGGCCCTTTTTATTTCATTTGTCTCTTTGTTTTTTGTTTTTTTTTTGTAGTTGTCCTTTAGTTTGTTACTTGCATCAGATTCGTATAATTAATAACAAAGGTAAAATAACAAAAAATGACTGTCATGATATAAATTGTTGTTGTAAAATAAAATTACTATATCATGAAATAAGATTTGGCATTATCCTTTAAGATAACTTACCAATATAGCAAAGATCTTTACATACCTGTAGGCTCAGTAATTGTTCACCATAATCCTGTGTAGTGGAACTTGCATGTGATATACTATTATTTCATTATTATTATCTCTTTTTTTTGAAAGGGGAATGAAAGGCTTTGTTTTAATAGATAACATAACTACGATCTCCATTTGGATCATCTCCCTACATCACAGTCCTGCACATGGATGGCTGAACAGCTAATTTTTTATATAATGGGTGAAAAATGATCACATTTAACATTTGCAGTGCAGTGGTCAATTGTCTTGGATGGACTGCAGGTCTTAAATGTCAACTGATGTTTACATAATTTTTTTTACACTGTTTATGTGTTTCAAACTTAAGTCACCTTCATCTGTCATTATATTGACTAACAGCTATTCTGCACAGGAGACCTTCGAAACTCTTTGTGATAAACTTACAGTTTCTAAAATTATAATTAACAACTAATTAAAAGGGGTTTTTTTAAATCTGTTTTTGAATCACCAACCCATCTCAGACAGGAACAATTGTTCTAAAATTCTGTTAAACAATCATGAAATAAACATCTCAGGCATCATGATGAATGCAAGTTAAGAAAATGCTTCACCTTTTCATTGATCTGGCTTTCACTGAGGTTTCTTAAGAGCTGATCGATTGATGTATAAGGCAACCACACCGGGGATGCTGTAGCTGAGAGCGGACGCTGTCAGGAAATAAAAAAGACAGTAATAAATATATACACACGGAGTACTGCGTAGTGTTAAGCACATTAGATGTTTGACAAATTTGCAAACATTCCCTTTGCAAAGAGTGTAATAATCTATTTCTTAAAATGCCACAGACAATAAACAATATTTCCTTTATCAAGCACACCTGATTCAACTCAATGCCTTGTTAGCAAAGTTTATTATTGTTTTATTTTTTAATGAACTGCGCTGCATGTAAAAGGTTAATGAGGCACCTAAAATGTAACCGTCTGTTGGAATAAATTCCAAAACGCTGCTTTAATGTATATTAAACATATACATTAATATTTCATGATAGGCATACAGGCTACATATATTTTATGACTGCAATTAACAATTATTTGATATCCGTTTATTCAACTGTTTATTGTATTTTATTGAGAAAGTGTTATTTCACATCTCTAAAATATATGCAAATTAAAGGCTGTGATAAAGATAGTGACTGTAGGGCACTGTTTTAAAAAAAAAAAAAAAAAAAAAAAGACAAAACTCGTTAACCAACAGTTTATCAGTCCATAAAATGGACTAGAAGTCCATAGAAGTCTTTGTTGCATTATCTGCCAATGGTGACCATTCAAAAATGGGGAAAGAGCACTTTTCAAGTATTCCTCCAAGGTTTGCATGCCTGTAATTCAAGAAGAAGTATTAAAGATATTTTAATGCACTTTTAGATATTGGGTCTTAACAAATGTTCCTTTTGGCATCTACATTTTTAAGGCCCTATGAGACTGAGTTCCAGAGATATTGGAATTTCAGTATGGAGTAAATCATTAAAATGTACACATTTTCAGTGGTCAAAAAACAAATGTGGGTCAGTTTGGAAAAATATGAGACTTCTTTTCTTTTAAAGAGGAATGTCTGAACAACAAATAATGTTAAAACTAGAGATGTATCTTGTTTCTTTCTGTCAAGACAACTGCACTGACTATACCAGTCTGAGTGACATAGATATTATTTTTCCAAAGTTTGTGTGCCTATAACTCAAGAAGTATTAAAGATATCACAATGTGATTTTAGATTCTAGTTGTTAATAAACTTTTCTTTTTGAATCTTCATCTTCAAGGCCATACATCATTCAGTCCTGGAGATATGGGGATCTCAGTAAAGGCTCCATTTTTAGATTGTTGAATATTATATTTTCAGTGGTTGAAAATGAAATGTTGGCCACTTTGTATGCAGCCGATGCACATTTTATTTAAAGAAAAATGTTTGTATAGAAACAAAAGATATATCTTTTGTGGAAACAATTGCATAGAACATACTTGTTTAAGTCTCATAAATATTCTTTTTCCAAAATTTGTGTCCCTGTAACTCAAAAGTATTTATGTTATCTTAATAACAATAATAACAATAATAATTTCTTCCAAATATACCTGAAACTGATTCAAATATAGGATCTTATGAATAAACTACAGAAAGCAAGGTAATGTGCCTTAACATTTCAGTTAGAGAGGAACAAGATTAAATTCTAATTTCAACATTATTTTTTCTTCAGACATTGTTCTTTAATCAAAATAAGCATCGGCTGCATACAAAATGACCAACATTTGGTTTTCGACCACTGAAATGGGTAACATTCAACAATCTGGACTTACTGAGATCCCCATCTCTCTGGGACTGAATGCTGTAGGGCCTTGAAAATTAAGATTTCAAAAGAAAAGTTTATTAACAACTAGAATCTAAAATCATATTGTGATATCTTTAATACTTCTTGAGTTATAGTCACGCTAACCTTGGAAAAAGAACATTTATGGCACTCAGACGTATATACAATGCAGTCGTTTTGAAAGAAAGAAACAAGATTCATCTCTAGTTTCAAGATTATTTGCTCTTCAGATACTTCTCTTTAAAAGAAAAGAAGTCTCATATTTTTTTAAACTGACCCACATTTGTTTTTTGACCACTGAAAATGTGTACATTTTAATGATTTACTCCTGGAGCCATATTGAAATTTCAATATCTCTGGAACTGAACCTCATAGGGCCATAAAAACGAAGATGCCAAAAGGAAAGTTTGTTAAGACCCAATATCTGAAAGGGCAATAAGATATCATTAATACTTCTTGAGTTCAGGCATGCAAACTTTGGAGAAAAACTTAAAAAGTGCTGTTTCCCCATTTTTGAAAAAGTCACCATTGGCACATATTAATGCAACAAAGACTTTTAAAGTTAACAGACTTTACTAATAGAACTACTAATCTCTGTGCAAAAATAACATGATGATGCTGCCATCTTTCTGAAGTTATTTTTTACCACCTGTAACTTCTGATCTAAGGTGAAAATTGCCATTTTGACCTCCCTCTACAAAATAGTGGATTACTTGGTAAATATTCATCCATGACATTTAATATTTTGGCTTTTATCATTATACACATGTATCTTTCTTCAGAAAAAAATATTAGCAAAATCAAAAATCTGAGCCGGGGTTGAGTTGACACAGAATGAACCATATTGATTATTTGCAATTTTTGCAAATAATAACTGTAATGTCCACTACAGACTATAAGGTTTAATTAATTTTCAGATTGCTGTGAAAAAAAAAAAGAAACTTAAATACTTATTCAAGTTGTAAAAGCAGACAGGACTACACACCTCTATACCAAAATACTGATGTCCCTTTCCAAGCAGAGCATCCACATACTCGAGCACAAGCTCAGCTGCTGACTCCAACTGATCAAAGTTCAGATAGAGACGCAACAGCGCTGCAGCATCAACTTCCTGAAACAGAACCACAACCATTCTTTATATATAAATGTTATACAAACACAACTCACAACTTTTTACAGGGCTCACAATTAAATCAAACAAAAAAGATAAACTTCAGGGGTCATGAACAGCATTTTCTTTTTATTTTCTGTTTGCTGAGGTGCACAACATATGTTAGTAGGCTTTTTACATAAAAACCTTTGGAAATGAAAAACCATTTCTACCCTGATTTTAGTGCTCTGGTTTAAACACTTGTTTTGATTTCAAAAAATCTTCAACAAACAGTTTTTGGACTAATGGCTCATTTCCGTCAAACATATGCTACAAAGTCAGCGCTGTACTACGGTAAAGTTCAAAATAAATATATGAAGTTAAACATAACCTCAGCCAAAACAATATGACCAGAAACAAATTGTATCTCATGTTTAATCACCACAGAGACAAAGTCAGCGGCAAATGTCAGAAGGACTGGCTGAGCTAATGCTGCTCTAGGCGGGACACATGAGCACTGAGCACCTGGTGATCACCTGGAACTCACATCTCTGAAATTGGCATAGCAAATTTTCAAATAGGTGCTATCTTTATAAACAAACCAAAGATTTGAGTTTTAAACAATTGCATTGTCACCTGAAAACTCTTAAAACTACACTTTTTGACACAATGATAGTAATATTTTGAAAATTATGGGCAATGACTGATGACGTTTCACAAGTCCACAAGAACAGACAAGAATGCATATCGAGAAATGCTACTGTCTGTGTGTAAATATAAAATACACTGTGTGTGTTTGCGCACTCTATTGCTGTCACGATACCAAAATTTTGACTTCGATACAATACCTGACTAAAATATCACGATTCTACTACTGAACCGATACTACAAAAAAATATAGAACAGGAAAAGTAATTGAATAATAGATGATCCAAATGGAGATCATAGTTATGTTATCTATTAAAAACAAAGCATTTCATTCCCCTTTCAAACAAAAAAAAGATAATAATAAAATAATAATAATCACATGCAAGATCCACTACACAGGATTAGATTATGGTGAACAACTACCGAGCCTACGGGTATGTCGAGATCTTTGCTATATTAGTAAGTTAGCTTAAATGATAAAGCTAAATCTTAATTCATGATATAGCAATTTTATTTCACAACGACAATTTATATCATGACAGTCATTTTTTGTTATTTTATCTTTGTTATTATGTTATTAATAATATGAACCTGATGCAAGTAACAAACTAAAGGACAACTACAAAAAACAAAGACACAAATTAAATAAAAAGGGCCCTATGAAATCTGTTTTATTTTTCCTAAATTCCATTTTAATTTTTCTATACTGTTTTAATGGTTACATTAAAAAAAACATTCATCAAAAAGCATGTCTAATTAATTAAAATCATGAAACTTTCTCAAAATTACATGTTTTTAAGGCCCTATGAAATTCAGTTTGGTTTGTAAATCTCTGTTTTTTCCAGAATGTTCTGGATTCTACTTTAATTGTTTCATTACATTTTAATAATCAAAAGCATGTCTAATGAATTAATAAAGGATAATTAAATTTGATAAAGAATTAATCCGTTTTTTAAAATCAGGGTATCACAATACATTTTAAGCACTGGTATCCCCTTGTAGCACAAACAAGTGACGATTCTAGTGGTAAGTTTAGCTCCACCCTTTGCTGTGCTAGGTATCCCAACAGAAGGGAACCAAAAAAGTGGTATATTTGCTATTTTGGTACTATTCACAACTTCTGACAATGGAAATGGAAACAATTGCGTACCATACTGTACTGATCCATACCGCTCAGTGGAAAGGCCATAGGTTTTAAGAAAAATATAATTTTTCAATTCATGACCCCTGTCGTTAAATGTAATACTGAAGAAAAAAAAAAATGTATCCACCTTGTAGGCATTAAGCAGCCAATCAGGTACTGGCACCCCATGTGACAACAGCTTGTTGATGACACACCGATGATATTGGGCGTTCTGTGAGGAATATTTCTCCAAATAATGAGCTAACAGCCGCCAAGCTTCATCTGTCGCACTGTGTGGAGAGAAATTCAGTTTAGGAAGAGACAGAGCAGAGCCTATTGCAATAATCAAGGTCAAAGATTATTTTAACAAACCTGGACTCTTTAGTAGTAATGACAGTTGGCAACTGATTGGCCGCAAGCCAGTTCCACACCTCTGTCTGGTCCTGATCACCTTTATACTGCAGTTTGATACACCTACACACAACAAAACATGCAGTGCAGAAATCAGAACAAAAGAAGTGAGTTGATTTTGATTGGACAGACACAGGATCGATCAACTTACTTGAAGGTCAGTCCTTCAAAGACGGGTGTGAGGGATAAGTTAAAGGTCTGACATAGTGTCAAGGCTGTGTCAAAAAGTCCTGTTTGTACCAGCAGAGCCACCATCTCTTGTGAAGATGCACCTCCTGTAAGACAAATAAAACCAGGACCAAGTTAACCTTTTAAAAGAGCTCAGGCAGTTAACACATGTTCAGTTATTGTTATAAAATAAATAATATATACAGTTGTAATAAAAATTATTCAACCCTCTTGACCTACAAGACATGGTAAAAGTAAAATTTGGTGCAGAATCTTTTTTTCTTAAATAAACACTGCTTGGAAATACTTAGAAACTTCTGTCACCTCTCTACTGCAACTGTCTTGGCCCATTCCTCACCTGACAAAGCTTTGAGATCACTGATAATCTTTGGTTTTTTACTTTACCACTGCTTAAAATTTAACCAAATGTTTTCAATAAGAATTAAATCTGGAAACTGAACAGGCCACTCAAGAACATTCTATTACTGATCCCTGAACCAAACATAAGTAGATTTGGATGTATACTTTGTAATGGCTGTCCTGCAGGAAAGTCCACTGATCATCAACTTCTGTCTTTGCACCATAAGCATCACAATTCTTGCCAAAATATCCTGAAACTTCAATGAATCCATGATATCCTTCATACCGTCAAGATTTCCACCTCCTTCTACAGTAAAACAACCCTATAACAGGACTGGCCCACCTCCATGTTTGGCTATGGAGACAGTGTCCTTCTGCTTATAAGCGTTGCCTCTTTTTTTTGTACCCGATATACTGCTGACCCACAGGTCCAGAAAGTTCCAGTTTGGTCACATCATTCCATAAAACAATCTTCCAGAACTCCTCAGATCTATCCAAATGAATAAAAGGCGTATGTGTGGAGCAGTGTTTACTACGAACCAAGTCACTCCAGAGACACTAGCTATGTTTCCATCACCCTGTGTTTATGTGCGTCCGCCTCTGAAAGCAATGACTACAGGTATTGTTTCGTCTGCTCTCTCTGAAGCGCAAGTAATTTATTATAACTGAAAATTATATATTCAGTGGCTTCACCTACTTTTCTTAGTGATATTTAGTGGCAATTTCTCAGGACATGACAATTTTAATCTCTTTGATTCGTTGGATGGAAAATGTGCTTATTCGCAAATGAGTTTTACGCACAAAGTAAATTCGCAACTGTGGATGGAAACCTGGCTACTGATTACGAGCTGCTGGAAAAACGCAGCACCTCAAACTAAAATGTGGCAGACATGGTTGCACCATAGGGCCTGGATGTAGTTTTGAGACTGTGTTTATTAGGGCTGCCCTCGACTAAAGATTATTCTGGTTGACTAGTAGTTGTTCATTTAAAGCATTAGTCGACTATTAGCTCATTAGTCTCATGAAGTCGGAGTCTGCTAAAATAATCTGTCAAGTCCCAATAAAGACTTAACTTTGCCTGAATTAAATAATATAGTCATGAATGAGCGCATGTTGGAAATAAAAGCGTTATTTTTATGTGTGTATCATTAATCTGGTGAAGTCGCTTCACTATATAACCATTATTTCGCTAATACACATCTAAAAGTATACAACTCTATGGAAATTAATTATTTATCTCTGCTAGCGATCGCAGTTTGAGTATAGTTCTGTGTAAACAGCACTTTGTCAGAATCTAGAACGACAAAATATTAGTGATTCTGATATAACATACAAGTTTAGAAATGCAATAAAACATGATGTTTTGGTTGTTATATTCCAATATTTCAATGAATTAACATTATCCAGTGAGCTATTCTTTACTCTTTATATTAAACAACTTATAAACCTACTAAAACTGTAGTTTAAAATGAAATTGATATGACTCCTGTCCTTTATTTATTTTCTCCATTTGAAAACATTAGATATCCTACATTTGTTTTGCTTAGTGTGGCAGCTGATGCTTTTTTTAAATAAAAAATATGTATATAAATAAAAAGTTTTTACTGTTGTAATATGAAGATTAAGGAGGAAAAATCAAAGTGAAGTATGGACTTACTTCACTCAGTCATTTATTTACTTTATAACAGTAAATAAATATCGGTTCTGCATATCGGTTATCGGGTACATAAACATGCAAATAATCAATATCGGTTATTAAAAAAAAAAAAAAAAAAAAAAATCAATATCGGTCAATCACTAGTTACATCGATTCGCAAATCACACCAAATAATTCATTTACGAATTGGAATGATCCAATTGCAGCTGTTCTCGATTTGACAACTTATTGAATCAAATGATCCGTTTAAAGCGAGTCTCCAGTGAACTGAGTTCACAAGTAAGAATCAGGAGCACACGCGTGTGCTGCAAAAAGTAAGTTACGAATGTCAAATTTTAGGATTAATTATTATAACTGTAAATCATATTTACGTAAAAACTGTCCGTTATTTGTGAATTAAATCTGCTGTAAAGGGTGATCTGTTTAAGCCCACTGAAATACTTGAATTCAGACACATCAACATCAGTGTCTCTATGTTTGAGGTCAAAAAACTAAATTTAAATAACAGATTAAATAAAATAACTCATGCACGTTCATATTCCCCACTGCTGTGACGTTAGCAGTTTTATTAAAATGCTACTCATTTAGCCCTACGTGACGTCTGTTTTTATACTGTTTATCAACAGTATACATTTTTTTATATTGTTAGATCAACCAGCCGAGTAGACAGATATGAATGTTTATTCATAACCCTACTGAAAATAAGTAAATATTGTTAGCTGATACTAACGGTCTAGCTTACAGGAAGGAAAAAGGAAGGATGTGATGTTCAGAACGTGGTAACTACAGTTATTATCAAAGTTAGAAGTGATGCCCTCTGGGGCCATTTGGCCAGGGGTGTTTTTACACCACAGACAAGGTTTGAGAACAAAAAAATCATTATGAAAATATAATTACATTTTCCTTATAATGTTCTTGCTAACTTCAGGCCTTATTCTCATGTCATATATAACTCTGACATTATGCAAAACAACAAGCTTTAAAACACTTTTTTCTTACTGGTGAAAATTAGATGGTCAAATCTGTTTTCCCTGAGGTACATCACAGTGTAAGCGTCACAGTGAATACTACCACAACACTCTCATCAACATAGTCCATATCAGCAAACAAAAAATTATTTTTACTCCATATAGTGGTTATTTTGGGAGAATACCAGGTTTTTTGAGCAGTAGGATTATAAAAAAGATATGTGCTAATATAAAATTAAATTAAATAGCCTATATAGAATTGCAAAATAAATCTATCATTATTTTTTTAAATAAGTACATAAAAAATCAGGTACTTTTGTACTTTCACTCGAGTAAAATTGAAAAAAAAAGAGCATTTACTGGAGTATTATTTTATTATACATATCTGTACTTTTACTCAAGTACTTGATTTGAGTACTTTGTCCACCACTGATTAATGATACGTATATTACCACATAGACCAGCCTTTAACAATCTGTCCGTCACAAACTGCATGACTTTGCCACTTCCTGTGGAATTTTTTTTCTGTGACTAAGTGACTAACAGTTAGTTGACTATTAGGGGGCAGCCCTAGTGTTTATAGCTCAAGAAAGGTTACTTGTTTAAAAAATGCATTAGAAACAAAAAAACAACTGTACATATTGCAGAATATAAACCCCCCACGTCATTACCTGCGATAGCGGCTGAGGGGGGATCCTGCTGAGCCAATGTTAGACGACTCCGAGCAAGAACACACTCTTTCTCCAAGTCTTTCAGCTCAAGAATGTCGATCTGTTGACTTACTGTGATCAAAAGGCAAACAACTTTAAAATGTGCAGCATTTAAAAAAACATTAAAAAAAAAAAAAAAAATCACATTCAGCATTTGCGCTGGCGGATTCAGTTAATGATTCATCAGAATGATTCAAAACGATCATTTGATCGTCTTTTGGAGTGTTTAAAAGAACCAAATTCATGAACAATACTACAATGGTGGTCATGCTGTGTGTTCTGCATGCAGCCAGCAAACAACACAACAGAACACATTAAATATTAATTATCTTCAATGATTGTTTGTATCAAGACCATTAAAATGATCATTAAAATGTTAAGTGGGGGCATGTAGTAAAATGTTTAATAGATGAGTGTTCAGGTTCTTCACCTGTCAATAAAAATACTGAGTTCTGAAAGACTAATGTGACTACTAGTATACACAATTTAAATTTGATCATGTTTACGTTTTAAAGGGTGACAACAAGACAAGTCTACCAAATTTGAGAGGGTGTTTTTGGGAGGAATTACCTGGACTTGCAGCAAATTCACCATCATAGCTCCTTTTCGGTGATGTGCCCGGTCGTTCATACTAGTCAAGTCATGATACACATTAAAATACATTACAATACATGTTACAAAATTATGCTATAGATGTTGTATGTTATAAATGTATAAACACACAGAGTCTTAGATGCTTCACAAAACTTGTGCACAAAACTTATTCAACGTTTTAGGAAAAAAGGTTAATTGATCAAATCTATTCATGGCATACTTTATGTCCATTTGCACATTTGACAGGAAAATGTCACTCTGTAATGCTAGTTCTAAGAAAACCTCTAGCATCATTTGTTTTACAGATGCCACTTGGATTTTCTTTTGATATTTTGTATCTAAAGTAACGAAATTCAGACATTTGTATAACTCAAGTGTCCTAAAACCCACATATTTGTATGTAGGTCTGCATGCATTTATTTTCATTCTTACTCAGCAATTCTCTGACAGAACACTCCATCCAAACAATTACAAATGTTTCAGATGCTTACCGCTGCTCCACACGAAGGCTGCACAATCCATGCGTAGTCCGGATGGACGAGACGCAGGCAGTTGAGGGCAGCTAGATAACAGTTGACTTGCTTCTGGAGACCACGCAGAGTTCGCACCTCACGCCCCAGACGCATACCGTACTCAAACATCACTGTACCGGCTTAAACACACAAACAATTTACTATTAGCTTAACAGCCAAATCCTGCCTGAATACAAAAATGTTGATTTTTTTTATCCAATACTTAATCGTTTTCCCCCCAAAAAACTTGTAGCATCATTGTAACACTGAAAATCAGTTTTACCTTTCCTATAGTTGTGACGATTGATATGAAAAGCATATAAAAGCTCATAGTAGTTGTGAGTCATGAGGTCCACAGCTCTCGCACGAGACTCAATAATGCTGACCACCTGAAGAACACAAAGCACAAAACATAACGGCTTGCTAAAAATACAAGTAAGAATTGAAGACAGGACTGAAAAATAAGAACGGCCTAGGGACGGTGATGTTCTGGAGATATCTGATGATGTATCAATTTTATGACTTGCAAACATACGCTGAAAGTTGTGAATTTGCAGGATTTAAATGCGTCATAAAGGAAAGGTAATGTAGCTGACCATAAATGTTGTCGAAACTGTAAAAATGACTTATTCAACTAATCATTTTCAATGTACATAATAAGCGTTACACTTTGCAGTCACTCTCTTAAGAGCTTTTTTAGAAATTTCATTATTTAGAAATAATGATGTTATAAATAAACTGCATTACTAACGGCGTTATTTTTTTCAGTAACGAGTAATCAAACGAATTACTGTTTCCCCCGTTACAATGTCGTTACCAGTAACGATAAAATACAATACAGTAAAACGACAATAAAACGCAGCATTACTATAATTTGTTATATTATTACAATTTTATTTTTCAGTTCATCAGCGTACCTGTATTTGACGAACCATGAACTCTAGTGTGAAGGCACACGAGCCATTGTTTGGTCTCATACACGAAAAGAAAGATACAGACTTAGAGAGTCTTATAACATGCAGTTTCTCTGCAATTCTTCAGCTTTTAAGAACTGATGGTTTCTCTGGTAGTAGGCGGAACTACTGCGCAAATGGCAATTTTATTGGCTGGCACTCACCAATTATCATCCCTGTCTTGATTTCAGCAAATCAGTCAATATTCATGAACCCAGCAGCTCATTAATCTGTAGTACATTTTATATAGTTATTAGTACTAGAATTCATAGTTTTGTTATCTTATCAGTATTATTTTCTGCCATGTGTGACAAAAGTTAGGATACCCTATAATTCAACTGCCTGTAGATCCACTTTTAGCAGCAACAACTTGAAGCATTTATTTTCTGTGCGACTTTATTAGTCTCTCACATCGTTCTGGAAGAATTTGGACCGCTCTTCTTTTCAACGTTGCTCCAGTTTATTGAGGTTTGTGGGCATTTGCTTATGTACAGCTCTCACCACAGCATTTGAGTCAGGATGAGCTCTGGACTTTGACTGGGCTACTGCAACACCTTGATTCTTTGCTTTTCAGCCATTCTGTTGGAGATTTGCTGGTGTGCTTGGGATCACTGTCCTGTCGCATGACCCAATTTAGGCCCAACTTTAGATGTCAGACAAATGCCTTCGCATTTGACTCTAGAATACTTTGATATACAGAGGAATTCATGGATAACTCATTGACTATGAGGTGCTCAGGTCCTGTGGCTACAAAACAAGCCCAAAATGATCAGCCCTCCTCCAGCATGCTTGTCTTTTGGTATGAGGTGTTTGTGCTGATATGCTCTTTAGGTTTTCACCAAACTTGGCTCTTAGCATTATGGCCAAACATCTCCACTTCGGTCTCGTCTGTTCCGAGGACATTATTCTAGAAGACTTGTGTTTTGTTCAGATGCAAATGTGTACACCTAAACTGCGCTGCGACGTTTTTTTTTTGTTTGTTTGCTTTTTTGTTTTTTTAGATAGAAGAGGCTTTTTTTCTGCCAAGCCTTCCAAACATGCCATTTTTGTCCCATATTTATCTAATGGTACTGTCATGAACTTTATCATGATAGTTGTAGTTTTTGGGTTGTCTGAGCTTTACGGTCTGACCTTGGGATGTCCACTCCTGGAAGAAGAGGTGTCTGTTATAAATGTCTTCCACTTGTGAATAAACTTCAAATTGTTTGGAAATGGCTGTATTACTCTTCTCAGATTGATGGCACCAACAATTGCTTGTCTAAGATGACTGCTGATGTCTTACCTCCTTGGCATCGTGTTAACACACACCTGAAGGCTCCAGACCAGCAAACTGACAAAGCTTATGCTTTTATAGAGGCGCTCAGACTTGCTGATGATCAGTTAATGAAAGGTATTTAATTATCAGTTCTTGACTGTTATTTACCCTCTTAATTCCAATTTTAACAGTAAGGGTGTCCGAACTTTGTCACACATGGCTTTTCCATTTTGGCTGTAAAATTTTTTTGTTCAGTAAATAATGTCACGATGCAATCTGTCATGTGTTGTTGTTCATCTGAGGTTTTATTTTTGAAATTTTAAGACCAGCCAAGGACCAGTTTTTTTTAATGATGTCTTGATACAGAAAACCATAGAATTCAATAGGGTGTCCTAACTTTTTCACATGACTGTATATATAAGCTTAATGGCACAGATTTTTTAAATAAAGTCATAATATGATATTATAATATGTGTGGATCAAGTGGATCAACAAAAGTTAATCAAAGTTGTCCTAAGAAAAGAATGGGTATTGTTTTGGTTTTAGGACAACTTTTTATGTTTTTTATGTATTTTTTTCTGATTTTATATTTTATATTAGTCTGAAAAAATGTAAGTAATTTCATTTAATTTTCATTTACTTAACCTATTTAATATTGGGGACATCCAAGTAATTTGACATATTTTTTACTTTTATAATGATGTAACTCAGGTACTATTTGTGAGAAGTAATTACTAACTATAACTAATTACTTTTTTAAAGTAACATGCCCAACACAGGCTGTGACAATTTAATTCCAAGAGAATATAACACGAGTACGGTGTATACTGTATTATAATATTACAAAAAAATAAAAAAATGGAACCACTTATTTACACGCTGTCATTCTGGATATAGCAGAAGAACAGACAATGGAAGAAGCCAGTTTAAGAATCATTTGAGGTATAAATATATATATATAAAAAACATGAAACTGTGACATCATCTGCGGTTATTTACATGTTTAAGCATCAGGTCAGCATCAGATGCTTTGATCAATGAAATGAGATTAAATCCATAAAAGTAAATTTCAATAATAAATGAAACAATAAATAGCTGTAAAGGCCAATTCACAGAGTACCGACATACACAGACCAATGCCAACAGCAGACAAATGGCACCGACACCAACTGGAGTAACACACCGATCTGACAAAACCAGACAAATGCGCCTATTGTCGTTTGTCAACGTCTGTCGGTGCAATTTCAACTGGCCTTAAGGCACATGCATGAGAGCGTATTTTGACATACCTCATCGTGTAAATTAACAAACGAGAACTGGACGAGATCCCTGAGTTGAGCGCGCTCGCACAGAACCACCACCAGCTGTCGAAGACAGTCCAGCTGCCTGCAGACACAGACACCGAAAGCTCAAGTACTTCACTTTAAACTGTGGATAAGAAAATGATGTCAGTGCACAGTACCTGCTAGAATCAGGGTTTTGCGTCAGAGCCTCGTATGCCTGACTGTTGTGTCCAAGATCCAGATGATGCTTGAATATACGAGTCCACAGAGCAGCCTACAATACAGGTGTCAGATTCTGATTAATATTAAATAGAGATAGATATTCTCAAAATTATGTTTGAGATATCTGACAATGTATGGATAGCAAACATTTTGCATATACAGGGTTTCTGCAGGTTCTATGAAGGTAAATGTAAGACTTTAAGACCAACTAAAGAAAATTTAAGAAAAAAGAAAGGAAAACAGCAATATGTTCTCTTAAGTATAGTTCAAGTTTTACTTTCACTTTTAAATTAGGAGCAATTTAGCATCTAGTAATTGTTTGTTTTTAGTTTATTTTAGTTTTCCCTCTTTTCCTCGCCTTCCTTCTGTAAAAGCGCCATGCACATTTTACTTTCACTTTCAAATTCGTGGAAATTCGACGTAAAAAAAAACAACTCTAACTAAAAAAAAATTCAGTGTTTTCAGTTAGAGTTTTCCCTCTTTTAAAGTAGCTTTTAAAAGTGTTGTGTGCATTTTACTTTTACTTTTAAATTAGCATAACATAACGTAAAGAACTTTTTATTAACAAAATGAATAATAATTCATCATGTTATATGCCTAATATAACATAATAAAGTTTAAATAGGTATACACAACTGAAAATCAGTGAACACTATGTAACTTTGTAACAAATAAATATGAAACTTCATAACATATACAGTACTGTGTAAAAGTCTTAGGCCACTAGTATTTTCATCAGCTAAAAAATGGTTTAAAGTCAGTTAAAGTCGGTCCTAGTGTACCATAGGAAATATCAGTTTACATTTCTAAACATTCATTTTGCCATTAATTATAATAATCCAGTGAGATTTTTGTATGGAGCACAGGCTGCTGTCAGACTCCTTGTGCAAACAGAGATGTGATCTCTCCATAATTCAATCCAGTCTGTCTTAAGAATCAAAAAACGGAGACAGACTAAATCCAGAAGAACTGTGGCAACATCTCCAAGATGCTTTAAGAGACCTATACCTACAAAGCTACAGTACTGTTAAAATGTTTAGGCAGTTAGGCACATAAAATGAGGATGCTGTCAAAAACAATGTCATAAATAGATTTTCTTTATCAATTAACTTCAATTAGCTAAAATAAATCAGCATTTGATGTGACCATCCTTTGCGTTTAAAGCAGCTTCATGTCATTCCAGAGACAGACTGGATGATGGTGAGACCAGATCTTTGTGTGGAGCACTGCCTATTTTCAGACTCCTTGTGCAAACAAAGATCTCACTAGATTATTATAATTAATTTCAAACAGAATGTTTGGAAATGTAAACCGATATTTTTTAATGACACACTACAGCAAAAGATAGAAATAACTGACTTTAAACCATTTTTTAACTGGTGAAAATACTAGTGGCCTAAAACTTTTGCACAGTACTGTGTATATATATATATATGACTTGCCAACCTTTCTCTATCTAGCAGATATTGTTGCTTTTATACTGATACTTTTCTCAGGAGTTCAGAAAAATATAAATATGTTTCAGGTTTTGACTGCAAATGTCACGTCCATAATGCTGAAACTGCGTCATGCTAATCTTTGAAATACTTGATTTTTTTGTACAAAGTTGTGATGGTAGTTTTTAAAACACTGCAATTTTTTTTTTTAAACTGTTTTTGTGAATGTTCATTAAACAGTGATATGAATGTGTGCTCCACATTTTCATTGTTTAATTGTAATATTTCATTTAATGTTTTTTTATAAAGAGATATAAAATATATTGGGCAGAACTGAGTTAAGTGCATTGGTCCGGCCCTCTGCAACCACCCAAGTTTACCATGTGGCCCCTTCGGGAAAATTGACTGCCCTCCCCTGAATTAGACCATGCATGGCATAAAATTGTGTCCTGTTGTCCCTGTGAGAGTTGCTGAGAATTTCTGGGCTGTATCATTTTAAACTAGTTTAATGGACATTATTTCTTCTTCTTTAATGGCTTCTAACAGCAAGTCACTAAATCACCGTTAATACTTATTTTCATTGACTTTTACATTATGGGGGTCAAAGTAGCTATGCATTTTAGGGTTATTGCAAACAATCCACCAGGCAAAAAAAAACAAAACTAAGCAAGCAAAAAACCAACAACAAAAAACATCACAGGAATACACTATTTAATTATTGTAATTAATTAATCATTCTGAAAACAAAACAAACAATGTCGTTACCTGGCTTCTCTCATCATTGGCAGCTTCAGATATGGCCAGCGTTGCCAAATTAATCACAAGCTCTGGCAAACCAATATCCTCCAGTAATCGCAAAACCTAAACAAACAAACAATTAGAATCATTACATCCCCATTTAGATGCTGAATCATCATTTTAACATGGTCTGTACATCTAGCAAACACATACCTTGTTGTAATAACGTAATCGTGGGTGAGTTGCGGCCGCCTCTTCATCTGAACCTGTGAGTTTCATTAAAAACTCTTCTTTATCCACCTCAGCGGCTGCTTCCTGGAAACACTGCAATGCCTAAAACCACAAAACACACAAATGGCAACACACATATATGAATATGTGAGGGAAAAAAAAAAAAAAAAAAAAAAAAAAAAAAAACAACACTTAATGTGGTGCCTAATGTGGAGGCAACTTTCGATCAACGGGTGAACATACTGAATCAACAACTGAACCACTTGGGAGAGAACTGAGAGGAAACTTAATTATTTGCCAACAAGAGGACAATGGCACAGGAGGAATACCAAATCATGGTTTAAAATATGAAAATATAGCAAATCTAACACAGGAAATCAAAAACTATGGACTTATAACGGTAAATTATATTGAAAAACAGTGGCTTTTCATGATGGATTTATTCAAGTTTACATTTAACAGATAACAGTTACGCAAAAAATATAGAATATAAATTCTCCTCTCTGAAGTTTTCTTTTTATCTTAACTACTGAATGTACCTTTTGAGGTTCATTCATGTTTACTTCAAGCTTTAACTAGCAGTAACCAGGAAGAGACTGAAAAAGCATACAGTAAAAGAACGCTTCTTGGGATTTAGTAAATAACCTACTAGATATACTATTACAGTTAATCCAAATGTAATACAGATTTTCTTACAGGAGGACCCCAGAGACTGCACAGTACAGAAGACACACCACTGATCATACATGGATGTTTTTACCTTTTGGCCCTCACCACTGGCCAGATAGCAGTGACCCAAAACAAAACGATAGGATCCCACGTTCACCTGGCACCAGGGCCCAACTAACCGAACATATTCCTGTAGAGAAGCAGAACAAAGCCACCATGACAAAAGGGTTATACACACACACACACACACAAACACATTCAGTGCTGCTTGAAAGTTTGTGAACCCTTTAAAATGTTCTATGTTTCTGCATAAATATAACACAAAACATGATCAGTTTTTTTAACTTTAAGTCCTTAGAGAATCCAATCAAACAAACAAGACAAAAATATATACTTTGTTACTTAGTTATTGAGAAAAATGATCCAGTGTTAAATATTTGCGAGGTACAAAAGTATGTGAATCTTTGCTTTCAGTATCTGTTGTGACCCCTTTTTGAACGTTTTGTAACTGCTGATCAGCCCTGAACAACAGCTTGCAGGAATTTTAGCCCATTCTTCAGTACAGAAACACTTGAACCCTGTGATGTTGGTGGGTTTCCTCATAAGAACTGCTTGCTTCAGGTCCTTTCACAACATTTCAGTTGGATCAAGGTCCGGACTTTGACTCGGCCGTTCCGAAACATTACCTTTGTTCTTGTTTAACCATTTCTTGGTATAATGACTTGTGCGCTTGGGGTTGTTGTCTTGCTGCAAGACCCAATTTCTCTTTAGATTTTAGTTCATGGACAGATGTCCTGACATTTTTCTTTAGAATTTGCCGGTATAATTCAGAATTTATTGTTCCATCAATGATGGCAAGTTGTCCTGGCCCAGATGCAGCAAAACAGGCCCAAACCATGATACCACCACCACCATGTTTCACAGACGGGATAAGGTTCTTCTTATCCTGGAATGAAGTGTTTTTATTTCTCCAAACATAACACTTCTCATTTAAACCAAAAATGATATTTTGGCCTCATCCATCCACAAAACGTCTCTCCATTAGCCTTCTGAATTGTCCACATGATCTTTATCAAACTGCAGTGGCAGCAGTGTTTTTTGGAGAGTTGTCTTTCTCCTTGCAACCCTGCCATGCACACCATGGTTGTTCATTGTTCTCCTGATGATGGACTCATGAACTTCAACATTTACCAATGTGAGAAAGGCCTTTAGTTGCTTAGAAGTTATCCTGGGGTTCTTTGTAACCTCTAAACTATTATACATCTTGCTTTGGACTGATCTTTGTTGGTCGACCGCTTCTGGAGAGGGTAACTGTGGTCTAGAATTTCCTCCATTTATACACAGTCTGTGTGACTGCGGATTTGTGAAGTCCAAAATTTTTAGAGATGGTTTGTAACCTTTTCAACCCTGATGAGCACCAACAACTCTTTTTCTGAGGTCCTCAGAGATTTCCTTTGTTTGTGCCTTGATTCACTTTCACAATCATGATCAGACTTAAATAGATCCCTGTTCTTTAAATAAAACTGGGCCTAAACTGACATCTAATTGTCATCCTATTGACTGAAAACACTTCTGAATAGAGACTCAAATTTCACCTTCAAATTAACTGCTAATCCTTGAGATTCAAATACTTTTGCAAGTTACAAATATTTAACGCTGGATAATTTTTCATAATAAATCAATGACAAAGTATATATTTTCATCTTATTTGTTTAATTGGGTTCCCTTTGTCAATTTTTAAAATGTGTGAAAATCTGATGAACTTTTTAGTCATATCAATGCAGAAATATAGACAATTCTAAAGGGTTCACAAACTTTCAAGCCGCACTGTATTTTATATATATATATATATAAATTTAAATTAATTAATATAAGAAAATATAAAATTTATATTTTTAATAATATAAATTTAAATAATAAATTAAAACTATATTATTTATACATTTTTGTACATAACTTATATTTTGTGTTGAGTAACAGGCTACATAATCAAATCAATCTGAGAACTTTGTCCATCTACTTATTCTTTGTAAATCAAGACTAAATTCAACTTGATACTTATCCCATCTGTAGAGCCACATGTTAAATTCATTGTTCAGTGGTCCACTAAAACATTGTAACAGCTTTAAAATAAATAAATAATTAAATAAATTAAATAAAACTACACTTAAGGTTTTGTTTAAAGCCCCAAATGACTGGAATAATTTACCTGCTGATATTCAAACTACTACGTCATTTAAGACGTTTAAGCAAGTAAATAAAATAAATAACAAACAATAAATAAAAGGAATAAAAAAGTAAATACAGGCAGAGCTAAAGTCAAATTATTATTAACATGTGTATCCAGGATCATATTCAATGCACCCTTGAAAACGGAAGTTCAATGTTGACAGGAACTGAGCAAAAGATGAAGTTGGACGGCAGTAAAATCCTCAAACCTCGATGGATTATAAAATGTGTAATGCCCTAACTGAGATGCAAAGTCTTTCATCACGTTTTCATTAAAAAATTGAGTGATTGATGGATTTAATTTAATAATTTCAGAAAAAGTTGTCCTTGCTTAGTTTGATGGTAAGTAGCTTAACGTTCTAGTAGCTTGGAAATCTGACTCAGAAGAACAGTAATACCTAGATACAAGAGTACAATTTTCAGCAGTCACTGCCACAATGTCACAACCTCTTTATTTTTCCCTTTACAGTATATGAAAGAGAAAAGAGAGAAAATTTTAAGGTTCTGGAAATAGACATACACAGAACCAGGCAGCTGAGACCTATAAGACTTTCATCCAGCAGTCTTGATTTAGATTGAAATACATCAAGGAGAGGAAGGAGGACTAATATAATGACAACAGCAGCTGCAGAGATTATACAACTGGCGCTGGAGCAAAAGTCTACAATGGAAACGCCACAGAATTCAATCTAAGAGCAACCTGTGAACTGTGCAGAGACTGTGAAAAACTACATGAAGGACATTTTGAGATGTCTAATTTGGCCAATATAAATCTGAGCCCCATGCAACAAGAGTAGTAGAGCAAGATCATTATCTATCAATTCTAACTCTGATTGCTTGGATAAAAATAAATTTAAAATAAATAACTTTTAATCTATATTTAAAAAAAGAAATAGTATTCTACATTACATTGTCCTCCAATGCTGTCCTCTGAAAAATGTACAATATGAGGCTACGAAAATGTTTATGTATATTTGCAGGCTATTCATTGTGCAAGCAAGAGTTAAAACACTGCATTCTAAACCAAAAAAAAAACAAAACAATTTACTAATTTAAAATTAATTTCACTAAATCACTGAAAATCACTACATTAAAAATGTAAAATAAATAAATACATAAATAAATAAGAAAAAACAGAGAATAAAGATAAAAACAGAAACTAAATATTAACTGGTAAAAGGAACACACACATTCAGTCATCTGAAGAAGACAGTAGTTACATTACACTTACAGTTTCTTTAGGCTACTGCTTTACTATTTTTTATAAGGACCATATACAACCTTGCAAATCATATTTCTGGGAAATTAGACCAGTGATAACTGATGTCTCACCTGCAACTGTGCATACTGGCAGTTTCCCATTAGGCATTCAGGAAAGAGGAAACTGGGATTGCTGGGCCAGCTAGTAAAATGATGTAAGGGAAATAGTGAGCTCATGAATTACACCTCACCCAGATGCTTTACAATCAACAGGAACTCTAACAGCTCTAACAGGAACCCGGGACATTTGTCTCTGCTTGTATAATCTACAATGCTTGTATGACACAAACATTTTTACACAGACAGTTATGTCTAAAGGGATTATAAACACAAGAGCAGATTAAAATAGACCTGTGTGAGAAAATCACTCACTGCCTTGTTGAAGTCTGCAACTAGTTAATGAACACTCTTTATGTTGTATACTATGTTTCTTTGCTCTTCTGTTTAAGTTATGAATATACTGTATATTTACTCAAACATTACATGACATTATCAATTGTTTTACTTTTTAATTATTTACTACTTTTTTAATTCAAGTATAAATCAAGTACCAAAATTTTGTATATTTGGGATCAAAATGTGAATAGAGAATCTTTAAATTTCCAGCATACTGCACATCAAGAGGATACAGAAACTGGCAGAGTAGTGTGAGGACACTGGAGATCATTTGTGGCCAGTGCAACATGGTCTGATTGCCCCCCCACATCCTGCTGGGAAAAGATCTGGGACATGATGGCTTTACGGGCCACATTCTGGTAGAACAACTCCACCACAGTTTGAGGATTCAACACTACAACAAAAGAGAAACAATACAGCGGGGATCAGTCAGCATTCTCATCATTGGTCACAGACCGTCTATATTGAGGCAATTAATATATCTTACCTGATCTACTGGATGTAGGAGTTGTAGAGTCTGACAGCTCCAAAACAGACAGATGCTGAAGGTCAGCATTTCTAGAGACAGACAGCATTTACATTTAATCATTTAGAAGACACTTTTATCCAAAGTGATAAATATGAATATGACTCTATCATATATATATATATATATATATATATATTATTATTATTATTTTTTTTTTTTTGCTTTTAAATATCCTTACACTGTAAAAAAAAAAAAAAAAACCACACAATTTGTTGAGCCAACTTAAAATAATTTGTTACCCTCCTGCCTTAAAATGTAAAGTTCAGTCAACTCAACTAAGTTTAGCAAACTTGAAATGTTAAGTTGTACTAAGTGACAACTTAGATATTTGAGTTGACTAAACAAAAAATTTGACCAAAAGAAACTGCAAGTCTATAATAAATATAATATATAATAAAATATTATTATAACAACAAAAAAAACCCTTTTCTGATCATTTACAAAGTGTCAGTTGCTTTGGATTATTGGAAGACAACATAAAACACAGCTCTGTCTGGCTCGTGTCCCACAGCCCTCTCAAAAAGCATAGCCCTATATATGAAGCATTTATCTTGGTGTTGAATTAAACTTGGCTTGTGAAACTTTCACTGACTTCTATGTTCAAGGACTTCAACTTTGCCACCATTACAGCCCTACTGTATACACACATTTGCAGAAAAAAAAAAATCATGGCTTAAATATAAATTTGAGATTTTTTTTGTGAATTGAGGCATGTGGCGTGTGGACTCACAGTATGTCAAGTGGAACAGATGAGGACAGCATCAGGCTCATCTGCTTGAGCAGGTGATACGTGCACAGCAGATTAGAGCATCGAGGAATCAAGTCTTGCTGCAACTGCAGTAACTGAGGACCACCTTGACCCAACAGCTGCACACAAACAATCAACACAAATTACAGAATCACTATTATGAAATATTAGGGATGTGACGAGATCTCGTGGCACGAGATCTCGCGAGATCCGATGTGTCTCGCGGGACTAGTCGGGTCTCGCGAGATCTCGTGACGATATCATTTGCAAAATATTTTGCATTTCTAAAACATTAGAGCTGCACAATTAATCCTTAAAATATCCATATCTCAATTTAAACACCCACGCGATCTTATTACTGAAAGACAACGATTTAGCTATGTCTATAATGACTGTTTTACATCGCGAGTGTCAGTGGAGCGTGAGAAACACGTTTTGTCGCTGCCCATGTTAATGAATCAGAGGGTCGGGGTAAATGTGAACGCAGAAACAGTCGTTTCAACCACATTATAATCATTATTTGTGTGTTACAGACATTTAAATAATAGAAGTACTGGGATAAAAGTTTATAGTTTGGATATAAACACGTATTGTCTACAGTAGCGGTCAAAACTAAAAAGTATCTTAAAACTTGTATGTACAGTAACGCTTATCCTCTTCCGCCTGGAGGTGGCGACAACTGCCCGTTTAAAAAAAGTGTCACTGAATCGTTCATTCAGGACATTTCAATAGTCAAACAAGTCTTAATGAAGTGAGACACTGACTCCTTCATTGGATTTTTTTTAAATTTTTTTTATTTTGTTTAAATTAATATATGTTTTTAAAAGACTTGAGCAATTGACAGTTTGTCAGAACTATTATTAAAATACATTATTTTGTTTAGCTTTCTAATCTTTTTTTTTTTTTTTTTTTTTTTGAGAGAATCATGGTCTCCAGTTTATTAAAAACATCTGGGATTCCTAATTTATCCAGAATGGTGAAGCTCTTGTTTAAATGTTGTTTGCTACTGCAAATAATTCATTAAAATGAGTCTAATTTCATGAAGTTCAAAATGCACCTAATTTTTTTTTTTGCATTTTGTCTTTTTTTAGTTGAATAAAAGACTATTTTCCCTATATATTTCATCATTGAGGATTTCTTAAGAAAAGTTTAAAAATCTTGTCTTGTTTCGTTCTCGTGAACCCTGTCTCGTGTCTCGTCTCGTCTCTCGTGGGATTAGTGTCTCGTCACACCCCTATGAAATATTATTTACAAAATTCAAACTTCATTTTAAATTTTACACAATTCTTTTTGCAGTTAGGTTAACACCAGATTTCAACCAAAGTCAACAATCCACAAAAGACTGAATACATATAAACAGCACCGTGTTACATTCCCAAGACAGTTCCAGAGATAATTTACACAGTTTTTAGATTAAGCTTAGTTTTTGACAAAAAAACATCCTGTACATTTAGTAAATTATTTCATATTCATATCTGATTAATCTCACATAAAGGGTGCATTTGCACTCTGCTAGCAAAGGTTAAAGGCTCACTGTTCAGCTTTACTTCTTCAAAAAAAAAAAAAAAAAAAAGATCCAAAAATGAGCACAAACACTAGATGTACAATATCATTATTATGTCAATAGTTATAAATGCAGACCATTTCCCTTAATACTACGGTAACTGGAAGGGGACATGTTCGGTTCACTTAATTTAGTCGTAGGCACCACATTTTGTGGGAACATCATATTGTCTCGTGGTTACAAGATTCTTTTGTTGAGGGAGACCACAAGTATCCAGAGATGGATTTATTAATATTTTGCTTTGAATGCATAAATTATTATATTAATCATTCTAGAAATTAATGCATTTATTACATTATTATATTAACCACAGGCAATGCCGTCTATGTGCGACATAGACAGCATTCCAATGAAGTCTGTCTTGAATAAATGTTACATAAAGTACATCAAATAAAACAGGCCTACAAGAAAACATTATGCATTCCCGTTTATATTAGTTTTTCCCCTCTTCATTTCGATCTCTTTACTTAATGTTGTGAATGTAAATGATAGCCTAGGCTGCTGTAAATGCTCGGCATGCCAAAGCTTTTATTAAGCTATATGACTGGAATTTTTACTGGAATGCAGTTGAATTTAACATATAGGCTATATCATTTTATTTTGGCTAATTAACAGACTAATTATAGTGTTTCATTGGAAATGAATCATTCACGTAGTTTCTTTCTTTAAATGAAAACATGTTCATTTATGAGTGTCACACACGGGCATAAATACAATCATAAAGTCAAAACTTTATTGGCATAATTGTCAGCCGATTACAGTATTTGAAACATATATAGCAAATACTAGCATATACAGAACGTTAATTAGGTAAAGCACTACACAATAAATATACAAAATATAGCCCTAACCAATTATTATATAATATTAATATTATTATTTAAATAGCTGGTTGGGTTATACAAACGCCTGACAAATATGCCAATAAAGTTTTGACTTTATATTTGTATTTATGCCCATGTGTGACGATAAATGAGCGTGTTTAAATTTATAAATAAAACTATGTGAATGATTAATTCAGTAAAACACTACAGTAGGGCTATTTATAATTATAGTCCATTAATTAGTCAAAATAAAACGAAATATGTTAAATGTAACCTTTAAACTGCATTCTAGTAAAAATTCCAGTTATATAGCATAATCAAAGCATTATGTCCAGCATTTACAGCAGCCTCAACTATAATTTACATTAGTAAATAAACGAAAAACAAATATAAACAGAAAAAAAAAAAAACATAAGCAATAACAGGCTAACATAATAATAATGAAAATAATAATATACAAATATTAAGGAAAAAAGACGACCTGGTAATGGACTTACAAGAAAATATTGTAGGACTATTTTATTTGGTGTACTTTGTATAACATTTTTTACAAGTTAATATGACGTTGCCACAAATTAATTTCTCGTGGCCACGACATATCAAGTTTCCATAAGTTAATATGTCGTGTGCACAAAAAAATTAAGTGAACCGAACATGTCCCCTTCCGATCACCATATAATACTGTAACACATTGCTGGAGCATTGTTAATATCTTAAAAGTGTGATGTGAAGTTTGTACTTGTACATAATTATGTGTGTCTACTCACATGGTCATCAATTCGCAGGTACAGCTGCTGCAGGATGAGCAGGTCTCTGCAGAGCAGAGCTCGGGTCATAGCAGTCTGACACACAGCCTGACAGATCAGACTAGCGGCCACACTGCTGCCGTACAGCTGAGAGAGGCTAATGCGCACTCTCAGTGACTGACCTGCAACAAATACCGCATCAGTGTTGATCAGGGATAGAGTCCAAACTAAGGATGGGCGTATCGATCCTGAAGTATCAAAAGTATCGATATTCAAATTCACATTTATCAGTGATTTTATTTAACAAAATAAATTGAATGTGTACAATATGCATTGAATTGGATGAATAACCTATGTTAGCAACGCAAATGTTGCAAGACAGAACCAATCAATCACAGAGAGCGTTCACTCATTTCTGACAGTGCATTCAAATAGGGCTGCATTTCCCAAAAGTATCATAAGAAAACATTGATGCTTTTGGCAACAGCAGCCCAGAGCAATGCTTATCAAAGCATTTTACAATAAGCAAATTAAAATTGTAGCCTACACAGTTTGTGCAATTACATTTATTTAAACTGAATGTTAAAAGTTCATATTGATCATGTTCTATTCTGTAATGTTAATAGAAATCATACACTGTCAGAATATGCGCATTTTATGTGTGCAACAGCCTGTCACTGGCAGTTCCTTATTAAAAAAACAAACCATGGTTTTACTAAAGTGACTGTAATTCAACTATAAAATTTCTAGACTTCCATGATTACCACTACAGTAAACAGATTTAATCACGCATAAACAAAAGTATAACCTAATAAGTTGCAATTAGGGTGTGCTGAAAGTTAAATTGCATTTCAAATATAAAGTTGGTACTATTACCCATTTTACTCTTAATAATTTAATAAAATTCATAATTTAAAAAAATCAGTATCACATCGGTATTGATATCGACTGGCCTTTAAAAGTATCGTATCGAAAGCAAAATAAGTGGTATCGCCCATCCCTAGTCTAAACATTTATTTAAAAAATAAAAGGGTCATCCTTTAATCCTTTACTTGTTCTCAACTGTCTTTCATCCGTGAAATACAAAAGCACAAACAAATAGTCAATAATGTTCTACCGTTAACATAAAACAAAAGCACTGTGAGCAGGGGCTATCAAGCTCCAAAAAAAACGATCACAAACACTAAAAATGTATGCTAGAAAAGTCATAAAAGCCAATTATTTCTGCTGATACTGTAATTGTGCTAATACATTTATTAATATTTATAATATCACAAATAGTTTAAAAATTACTTATTTTTGTTAACAGAACTTCACATAAAAATATGTTTTTCTGCGACCTTATTTCTTATGTAGGGCACACACCCAGAGCAAAATGTTATCGAATTACTTTACTGCTATGTTTTAACAAAGTAAATCAAGACTGTGCCTACAAAGGTCATCTTCACTACATGTGGCATTTCAATTTAAATACAGTCAGTTTTGAACCGGGATAGTGCCACAGATAAGAATGAATTCAGAAAAATTGCAATGTTTTTTTATGGGCAAAGTACCCCTTTAAACATCTCAGACAACAAGATCACCACAAAACCCTTGAAAAGGTGTATATAAAGGTGTACCTGTGGATCTGGTGTCCGTCTCCGCATCAGCCTCCAGGTCCAGTTCTCTCAGCAGAGTGTTTATTGCAACAATGGGGTTACTGATATCTTGCAGTTTGTTTACAATGTCCTGAACGACATTCACACTGAAGAAAATATTTCACTTTAGACATCAAGCTGATCAGTTACCATGACTGCTTTAAATCAGAGATTCAAGGGATACTGACTTGTCACTGGCCATAAGGCCCTCCAGTACTTTTTCAGACACTTTCTCTGGAGACTGCAGGTCCTCAAGGGCCTTGTCCATCTCATAGGCCATATCCTCTGGAAGAGACTCACTCACCATGCGGAGACAATGAATGAGCTGCAGGATGTCACGGCTCAAATCTGAATCTAATAAAAGACCACGATTAATGACTGATACAGCTCGATTACTTCATATCAACAGTGGCTGCTTGTCTAACTAAGACAAAATTTGAAAAAGGATCATACTTTATAAAACAAGCAGTCTCTCAAGGCATTGCCCTCTTACCCTCAGCAATTGGAGTCTCCTCCTCCGAAAACAGGTATTCATCCGAGGACAGGTAAAGATGGTCTATAGCAAAGCAGGGTAACAGGAAAGACACAAAGCCCTAGGAAAGTAGAGTACAAAGATTAGTGGTCAACTAATATTTGACCAGGGCTGATATTTGACATTTTTAATTATTGTCTGTTTGACTGGTGAGAGTGTCTTTAATGTCAGTGGAGGCATGCAAGAGAACAATGTTTGATCGTGGAACCTTGCTGAGCTATATTCAATTGGTCACTATGTAAAATTATGACCTGATTGAGAAAACGCTATTCCCAGCGTGCAGTGTTTACTTGCACTTTTCTTAGCTTAGCGGGCTTTTTAGGTACAGAGGTCAATAGAACAGTTCCTAACACCAAAAAAGTAATATTCGAGGGTGAGAAGCAAAGCAAAGGCGTAAGTGACATTTCACCAACTTTACAGGAGGGCCAAAACACTAATTTACCAAAGTTTGATCTGACTTTGTGTACTGATTTCAATAGTTTACAGTCATGGCCAAAAATATTGGCACCCTTGCAATACTGTCAGAAAATGCAACCCTTCTCTCAGAAAATTGTTGCAGCTGCAAACGTTTTGGTACTCATGTTTATTTTTTTGTTTGCATTGGAACAACACAAAGTCAGATCTGATACAATTCCACACAGAACCCAAAAAATGCACTGGACAAAATTACTGGCACCCTTAACTTAATATTTGGTAGCACCTCCATAACTGAAATCAATCGCTTCCTGTAACCATGAATGAGTTTCTTACACCTCTCTACTGAAATTTTGGACCACTCTTCTTTTGCAAACTGCTCCAGGTCATTTAGATTTGAAGGATGTCTTCTCCCAACTGCTGTTTTGAGATCTCTCCACATGTGTTCTATGGGATTCAGATCTGGACTCATTGCTGGCCATTATAGAACTCTCCAGTGCTTTGTTTGTAACCATTTCCGAGTGCTTTTTGAAGTGTGTCTCAGGTCACTGTCCTGCTGGAATCAAAATCAAATTAAATCACCTTTATTTATATACCGCCTTTAACAATACAGAATTGTGACAAGGCGGCTGGAAGACCCATGACCTCTGGTGGAGACGCAGCTTTCTGACACTGGCCACTACGTTACACCCCAAAATTCTTTGGTTATCATCAGATTTTATGATACCGTTCACACAGTCAAGGCATCCAGTGCCAGAAGCAGCAAAGCAAACCCAAAACATCTTTGAACCTCCACCATGTTTGACTGTAGGGACTGTGTCCTTTTCTTTGAAGGCCTCATTTCTTTTTTTGTAAACAGTGCCATGATGTCCTTTACCAAAACGCTCTATCTTTTGTCTCATCTGTCCACAGTACGTTCTCCTAGAACAGGGATGTCAAACTCATTTTAGATTCAACCCTAATTAAACACACCTGATCCAGCTAATCAAGTCATTCAGGCTTTTTTTTGACAACTACATGGTTTGTGTGTTAGAACAGGGTTGGAACTAAACTCTGCAGGGCTGCGGCCCTCGAGGACTGGAGTTTGACACCCCTGTCCTAGAAGGATTGAGGTTTTGTCACATAAGCTTTGGCAAACTCCAGTCTTGCTTTTTTATGCCTTTGTGTCAGCAGTGGTGTCCTCCTGGGTCTCCTACCATAGTGTCCCTTTTCATTCAGATGGCGACAGATAGTGCGAGCTGACACTGTTGTACCCTGTGTCTGCAGATCAGCTTGAATTTGTTTGGAAGTTCTTTGGAAGTTTGAGGTTCTTTATCCACTATTCAAACAATCCTTTGTTGTAATTTTTCATTAATTTTGTTCTTCCATCCATGTCCAGTGAGGTTAGCTACAGTGTACAGCTACAGCTGTAAACCTCTTGATGATATTGCACACAGTGGACACAAAGACATTAAGATCTCTGGGGATGGACTTGTAGCCTTGAGCTTGTCCATGTTTTCCCACAATTTTTTCTCTCAAATCCACAGACAGCTCTTTACACTTCTTTCTTTTCTCCATGCTCAGTGTGAGACACAACACAAAGGTTGAGTCAACTTTTCTCCATTTTAACTGGTTGCAAGTGTGATTACTATATTGCCCACACTTGTTACTTGCCACAGATGGTTCTAAATACAAATTACAGGAGCATCACATGCTTGAAAAGCAATTATTTCTTACAATTTTGACAAGGTGCCAGTAATTTTGTCCAGTCCATTTTTGAGTTCTGAGTAAAATGTTTTGTCTTTTCTTCTCTGTTTTTTTGTGTTGTTGCAGTGCAAACAAAAAACAATAAGCACATGAATACCAAAACATATGCAATTGGAACAATTTTCTGAGAGAAGTGTTGCATTTTCTGACAGAATTGCAAGGATGCCAATATTTTTGGCCATGACTGTATAATAAAAATTTGTACACTCATGGATGACAGTACAGCTTTCATTTGACATCCATATATCTTCATTTCACCCAAAATGACACTTACACCCTTCTGGTTCTCTCCCCTCATATTAACACATTATAATTACAGACAGAAGTATTTGTTGTTTTGCAGCACTAAAGTTTTGTGAGCACCTCTCAGGCAATGACCCTTCGAAATGATTCAATATTATAAATATAATTAAACAATATTAAATTATTAACAAAAATAAGAACCTGAATGTGTACTAAGGCAGTAAACAGGGATAATACTGATTTCATTTGACTTACACATACACAGAAAAACTTATTTGACTTCAACTAAATGAAGACATCCAGCTGTGAGGCTGGGATCAGGTACCTTCTTAAGGATGCAGACCATGGCTGTGGCAGGGCTCACATGCAGGGCGAGTGGCGTGGACAGAACATCCTGGTACTGTAAGCAGCAGGCGTAAAACTTTGACCAGAACTCCACCTGCAGCAGCCGGTAGTCCTCCTGACAGAACTCGTACTCTGTCACGCTGCCCTGAAGCTAAAAAACACCGTGTTAGTGGTAACACGGATGAAGAAATGAACACAGACACAACAACAGCACCACCTTACCTCATTTTCCAATGTGACTGTAACCTCTTTCTTCAGCTCCTCCCACGACAAATCGGAATATCGCTCTGTACCTCGTTTGTAAATCTGGACAAAAATAATGAACCCCTTTAAATAAATCTAATGTAAACCATGCATTCACCTGCTCTAACTGAAGACCCTTTAAAGGCAGGTAAAATAATTATGATAAATGTTCCTGTGTTTTGCAATTAACTAACGGCATTAACAAACAGCTTACCTATTACATTACAAATGTAGTATATTGCATCTGCCTGAGTTTTTTATGAGTGAGTATATATAATTTATTACTCAACAGTTAACAGTACTTTCAACTACATTCATCTTTGCAAATTCAGTGGGGCGGTGCTTCATATTTCATATTTTTCACATACAATTTACAAATTAATTAAGCATCAAACATTAACACCTCGTGAGTCTTTTCAGAGTCCAGAGCAAATTGATGTACACTGAGATTTTTACCTGTAAAGCTTTGATGATGGCTGATGCTGTGAAACGTAGAGGTGAAAAAAGTACATCAAGGTAAATTTCCTGTTAAAAGACAATAGTGTTTAAGGCAACTCAAAATGGCACAGACGTTTTGACACATCAATTTCAGAGTTTGCATTAGAACTGAATGTTCTTACCCGTGGATCTTGGTCTTCACCAACGTGAACTTCCTCCTCTGGTGATGGCTGGACAAACACCTGGTTCCACATGCCTGCTGTGTTACTAAAGTTTTAAAAAAAGCGGCAAATCAGGGAAAAGCAGCAAATATTTATCATTACAACTGATAAAAGAAGATAAAAGAAAAAAAAACAAAACATAAAAATAATGACTTTATTCAAATCTTCTCCTCTGCATCACTCTAGCACCATATTTGAGAGTATCAGCTCTCCTCTGAATGTAAACAGCACATGTGTGTGGTCTCGTTGTTGACATAGAACACGTGTGCCACGCTGTTTACGAATAATTTACTCAACCACTTGTCATCCAAGATGTTCGTGTCTTAATTTCTTATCAACAGAAGACAGAATGTTTCATGAGGAAAAAAAAAAAAAAATCAGGAATTATCTCCATATAATGGACTTCAATGGTGCCCCCAAGTTTGAACTTCAAAAATGTAGTTTAAATGCAGCTTCAAATGGCTCTAAACGATCCCAGCCTATCTTATAATTTTTTAAATGAATTGACAATTTATATACTTATTAACCTCAAACGCTCGTCTTGTCCAAGTCTGCGTGACCGCTGTTTTTTTCCGGTTCAATACGGTTAATACAGTTAGGGTATGTCGAAAAACTCCCATCTCTTTTTCTTCCTCACATCGCGGCACATCGCTGCAGAAGTACCGACCCAGTGGTTACAAAATGAACATGTGAAGAAGATCAAACACCCTTTACAAAAAAAGGTATAACAGTGATGTAGGATGATTTTGACGCTGAAAAAGAAAACGAGCCGGGGGATTTTCGACATACCCTAACAGTATTGACCCGGATTACACAGACTGCGCATCTCAGAGATGAGACAAGAAAAGCATTTAAGGTTAAAAAGTATAGAAATCATTTGTTTCGAAAATGACATTTCGCTAAGTAAGACCCTTCTTCCTCGGCTGGGATCGTTTAGAGCCATTTGAAGCTGCATTTTGAAAGTTCAAACTTGGGGGCACCATTGAAGTCCACTATATGGAGAAAACTGAAATATTTTCCTCAAGAAACAATTTCTTACTGACTTAAGAAAGACATTAACATATTGGATGACAAGGGGTGAGTAAATTATCTGCAAATTTTTGTTCTGGAAGTGGACTTTAAGGTGACGCAGAGGAGAAGATTTGTTGAATAAAGTTGTTATTTAGTTTTCAGTTTTTGCTTTTTCACACACAAAAAGTATGTGATGTCACATGGACTATTCTGTCCATGGTTTATGTTGGATTATTATAGACATATCTCATGAATCCTTTCATAAAGTGTAGAGTGAGTGTAAATAAGAGATTCATTGTGCAGCGTAGAGAGCTTCGTTAATTTTTAATGGATGGTGAGATCACGATGAATAAGTGACAGCTTTTAATGATTTTTAAGTGAGTTTGTAAATGAGATATTGATTTAATACAACAGTTAAACAAGAAGTGAATATTAAGTAACTTACATTTTCCGACTATAACACTATTACCTGATTTTACTCTATTTTGTCATCAAAAATTGTCTAAAACAAGTCACAACTGAGCCTCTGTGCATCTCCATATAAACAGCGGTGTTTCGTTTATGAATGAATGTGTGGTTTTTTAACGAATCTAGTCGATGATTCAATTTCCCGTTCATAAAGCCACTTGCTTTATTCCTAAAAGAATCAGCCTTTCAAATGAATCAAATGAATGATATGATATGATAAAATCAGTGACTTGCCACCTACTGGCAGATTTAGTTTTATTTTTAAAGTATCTTTTTAGTTATTTTAATCATTTAATATTTCTGTACTCAAAATGTTATATTTAAAACATTAATCTCAACATTAATTTATGAATTTGATTGCACTCATGCCACCTCTGAGCCTCATTAAACATTTGAAAATACACCTACAAGCCACTTTTGTGTTCTTCTGTGCACCTCTGTAGTACAAATTAATTTTGTTAATACTGATTTCATTTGATCGGTAACCTACTTGTGTTTATTCTGTTGTTTTAACTAGAAATTTTAAAAAGCTTACAAAAATATCGTTTTTACACGCCCATAGTCTACCAGGCTTGAAAAATCTTTGTCTAGACTTCTAAAATCAATAAATTGTAAAGGACATGGCACATGATCAAGGGGATGGGACAAATGGTTCATAAGAAAAAAACAAAACAAAAAAAAAAAAACGCGTGAACTGACCAGCCTAAAATTGAGGCCACAGAACCAACAGATTTTGAGGACATGCTAATTTGGTTGTTCAAGAGTTGATGTGCTTACACCAGTAATTCCTACTTGCAGGAATAACTTACATGTTCTGTTTGTTGTGTTATAATATCTGTTAGTGTTGGGTTCGAGTCCACCTAAGTCGAGTCTGAGTCGAGTTCAAGTCTTTAACCAATCGAGTCCGAGCCCAAAACGGGCCGAGTCGGACTCAAGTCCGAGTCCCAAAGGTCCGAGTCCGAGTCAAATCCAAATCCAAGGAAACACTACTATTTGTCAGTATCTTAACATTGTTTTAACCAAGGGGTGCTCCAACTCGGTCCTAGGGGAAGGTGTCCTACAGATTTTAGCTCTAGTCCTAATTAGACACAGCTGAACCAGCTAATCAAGCTCTCACTAGGCATACTAAAACCCCCCTGGCAGGTGTGTTGAGGCAAGTTGGAGCTAAACCAAGGACCAGGACCATGTTTGGGCACCCCTGTTTTTTAACCTTTACAACCAGAAAAACGCTATGTCAACTGAAATATAAGAAAAGCAAATCTCTAGTGGATCTTGCCATTTTGATTTTTGATTTCACAACATCTCATAATTAGTGTCCATGCTCTGCTTAGCAAACTTCACATACTTTCCATAAGTCACAGCAAACTCACACCTGTTTTATTTTTGAATGCATTTATAGGCACATTAATTACAATAAATTACATTACATAAGGAATAATTCGTGATGGGCCATTGAATGATTAGAAAGTTATGCACACCCAAGGTAGTTTTGGACCCATAAAAACTATTACTGCAAAGATGTTAGAAAAATTATTTTTCTTTGAAGCTAGAAACTGCCACCATGTTTAAAAAATAATAATAATTTCAATACAGCAAAAACTAATCAACTAATGCAAGTAAAACATTCTCAAGCTTACTGAAGACAAGTAAACACTCCAAGTAGGCTTATTACTTACAAGCAATAGGATAAATAAATATATTAATCAAAAATACAAATGAGATAATATTCAAAAAAAATATATAGAATCTTTTTAAAAACTGAATTTTTCGTTTTTTTAAGTTTTTAGGTAGGTCTAAAGGCTACTACAGAGACAGACTACAAATATTTCATGAAGTAATAAATGTCAAAATAAAACACTGCAAAATCTTCGCTGTATACATTAAAGATGATCATTAAATATTAATATTTATGACGCGGTTTACACTGCTGTCGCTTTAAGATCTGATGCAGAGATTAGAGCCCTGCATTTCAGGCCGAGCCCGACACGCCCCGACTTTTTTACGCCCCTAGGGCCGAGCTTCGGGCCAATTTTCACGTCATATCTCAGACGAGGGCCGAGCTTCAGGCCTGTTTTAGGCGTCTCTTTATTTATAAATTTTAGACGTCCACCAATTATGGTGAGGAAAAATAAATAAATAAATTTGCGCTGGTGGAAACAACATGAGACTTCGCATTCACTTTCGAGACCGGCTCGGAAGGCGTTTAGTGTCTCTGTCAGCAGCAGCGAGCGCGCCTTTACCGCAGCTGGAACAGTTCCGTATTCAAGTGCACGTAACAGGCTAAAGCTTGCCGCAAAGCACCGGCAAAAGTTATTACGATTAATGTGTCAGGGGAAAATAGTAAGGAGATTTTTGAATTATATATTAATAAACTAGTGTTTTCTGAGCCAGTGTCGCTGGGATAAAGTACCCGATCCTGACTCGCTCTCATCGATCATCTCCTCTTTGGACGTGCGTTTAGAGAGAAAAGTATCTTTATAGATTACATAATGAAAGAGTTTTTGTTTTCGATTTGTTTTATTTCGTTAAGTAATAATTTAAAGCTTTCTATAGATATCTTTAACATGTCTGTGAGGGATGTATTCGCTGAGTTTTGGTTCATTTTTGTAAAGTGCTTCTGTTGAGACGACAGAAGCGCATCATGTTTGTGTTCTTTATTTGCAGCGTTTTGTTAATATTGTGAATGCACACAAATAAAAATAGACCCTTTACAGTTCCGAATGATGTATTACTCTTTGCTTTATGAGCAAAAATGACGGAATGTTTTAAATAGTTTCCACTGAAAAAATGCAAGTTATTGCACTGGCGCCTCCATGCACACGCGATTTAATATGCACCTGATAGCACACATTTATCTAGGTTTAACGTTTAAACTAACATTGTTTTATGCTTGAACTGTCTTCCGTCAACTGTCCCTGGACTCGGATGGACTCGGAATATTTTCCGAGTCCGAAAGGTTCGAGTCCGAGTCAAGTCCGAGTAAAAATGCATCTGAGTCCGTGACAAGTCCGAGTCGCCTAAAAATTGTACTCGAGACCGGACTCGAGTCCGAGTATGAGTGCAGGTACCCCAACTCTAATATCTGTACAATATTTAAGACAACATTTGTATTTATAAGTTAACATTATAAGTTAATTTCTCCAAATGAGCAGTTGCTAAATACAAAACCTCAATTGTTTAAACTGCAGAATCAAACTGTATATTACTCACTGCTCAAAACTGATGTACTTCACCACAGTCTGGTTGTCATTGTCCAGCCAAACAGCCCAAATATCAGTCGCCGTCAAGACAAAATCCACTAGTGTCTCCTGTTCCACACAAACACACATACTTGTGAGTATACTTTCAACAGTTATCATATGATCATATGTGAACCTGGACCACAATACCAGTCTTAAGTAGCACAGGTATATTTGTAGCAATAGCCAACAATACACTGTATAGGTCAAAATTATTGATTTTTAATTTTTATGCCAAAAACTATTAGGATATTAAGTAAAGATCATGTTCCATGAAGATATTTTTTAAATTTCCTACTGTAATTACATCAAAACTTTTGACTTTCTTGTTGAACAAGCACTTATTTATTCAGCTTTCAGATGATGTATAAATCTCAATTTCAAAAAATTTACCCTTGTGACTGGTTTTGTGGTCACATATGATGTATTGATCTCTACCTGGGTTGAAAACAGTGTTGAGATGTGGTCCAAGCTGTAGCGATTGTTCTCATTGGCCACCAGCTGCAGCACACAGAACTGACTGCGTTCGGGTACTGCGAGGTAGATGGCGAGACACAGTCCGGTGGATGAGGAGAAGAAGAGACGGAGCTTATGAGCCTGCGCTGGAGAAGCCTTCACCTCCCCACGGCCCACGGGCATATAATCCAACATATCGGTCACCAACAGACACATCTGATTCTAAAGGACAATAGATTAATACGTCATTGTGAGTGCCGTGCAATTATAGAAATGACATCTTTGATCAAATATGTATGTGCATCATGCTCTGCTGGAGCCAAACTGACCTTAAAAGACCACATGCGCAGCTTATGATCTTGACACAGCGCAAATATGAAAGTGTCATCCTCTAGCTGGTGGACAGCCAGACTGATGGCCAGATCAGAAATGCTCTGATCTCCCCTGTGAATGGATGCAAGTTTTTGCTCTGCTCTGTTCTGGGCTGTGCATGATTCAATCAACATCTAAATTGTATGCAAAATAAATAAAATACCTGATGGCGGTGGGCATCCAGCCAGCCAACCGCTGCATCATTGAACTCTGTTTCAACTCCAAAACGGACACCGTCCCTTTATAACAGAAAGTGGAATCATGATTTTCTATAAACAAAGGTATCTCCAAACTATCTTAAGACTTGAAGAGTTAGTTCAGTCAAATGTAAAAATTTTGTCATTGTTTACTAACTTACATGTTGTTCCAAACCCATAAGATTTCTGTTCATTTTAAAAATGCGAAGAAAAATATTTCATATTCTTTCTTTTTGTCTAGCCAATGAAAATTCATGCAAAAGTCCAAAAAGACATTATAAAAGTTATCTATAGGAATTGAACGGTTGAATCAAAGCCTCAGAAGAGACATTCACAATCATTTTATATGCCAAACAGGTTTAATTCATATATAACTATTGATTAATACACACAGAGCTCATCAAATATAGTAAACAACTTAACCTAATGAGAACAAAACTTTTGTGTTTACCATATTTGATGAGCTCTATGTATGTATTGTTCAATGCTGATATATAAAGAGATTCAAAAATCAAAAATCCTGTCGTTTACTCACCCTCATGTTTACTTTTTACAAATTATGTTTAGAAGACATATACCACTAGCTGCGTTTCCATCCACCTATTTTTATGTGCATTTTGGAATATCGCACAAAAACTCTGAATGGAAACACGAAGATGCGCATAAATTCTAAAAATGCGCATAAAAAACTTGCGCACAAGTGAGTAGGATAAACTTTTTAACCGATAAGAAAATATGTGCATAAACTACGATGGAAACACTTGTACAAAATAAATTCGTCCATGTGCATTAAAAAAGTCATGTGACTTTTCCAAAAAGGTGATTTTGGAAGCTCACTGGAAGAACATATAGTTTCTTAATCATTGGTTTGTTCGTTTTGTTTATAATGAATAATTTTATATTTAATATAATTAAGTTTGTCCTGTTTTATTGTCTATTCAATCAGTTAACACCGAATCGCAGCTAATTCGGAACTGAAAGTAAAATGTGCACAACAATTTAAAAGTGAAGAAAAACGTGGAAAAGAGGAAAAACTCCAACGAACTACCCCACAACCTCTCCCCCCGGTGATACCGGTGTTGTCACGCATCGATTAACCGGTGGGAAAATTTCCTCGCACCGTCACATCCCTACTGCTCTCCCTGAGGTGCAAGCAATTCATATATTTATATGGAAATTATCATTTTCAGTGGCTTCTCCTAGTTTTTTTTAGTGATATCTAGTGCAAGTTTATCAAGAAGTTACGATTTTGTTCTATTTGTCTCGTTGGATGGAAACGGTGCAAATGTTTTATGCGATAATCAAGTTTTGCACATATGTTAAATTCACATCTTTGGATGGAAACATAGCTAGTGAGTCTTATGGCATCAAATCCTAAAATGTTAAGATCCATTTCATAATATACAGAGAAAAAAAAAAGCTTCATCACAATGCCTTCTTTAGTGTTCTACAGAAGAAAATTACACGAGTTTGGAACAACATGACACCGTCACAGCAATGTTTTAAATTAATTTGTCTTTTTGCCAAAAGCAAGCACACATATTACATAAGAAATGGAACGGGACATATGTTTACGGTCTATGGATTGGGCTGTGTGACGTATGCAATGAAGACTAAATCAATGATTACAGTGTGTTTCTTTGGATTCTGAAACTATGACCTTTACAAACGTATTTAAGACTAAGATATGCAAGACATTTAATTATAATTATAAATTTAATTATAAAACATTTTCACAGTTTAAGAACCCACAGACTACCAATGTATATAGAGTAAGACAGATAAAGATAAGAACTGCATAAACACAAACCATCTTGATCATGAGCAGGCAACGTGACTACAGTAATGCCGCCTGATGGCGAGGCGAGAGCAAACAGCGCCTCCCCCTCATGACTGATCCAGGCGGCCGACGTGGACGGAGCGGTCGCCTGTGTTCCTTGTGCAAATGGGAGCACATAACTGTGGGCTGGTTCGTTTAAATTCAGCTTTCCGATGTCTGTGAAAATGGACTGCATCTGGAGTTCAGTGACCAGATCCTATAAAAGAGCAATCTGTTAGACCATACAGAGATTGTACATTATACACGTAAGCAATATCATTACATTCAGTGGTTCATTGTCAAACAGGACTGCAACAATTAAATAAAAATATCAGTAATAAATTAAACAATTAAACAAATTTAAATTAAACAATTTATGGTAACACTTTAGTATAGGGATTTAGGGAACAATTCTCACTATTAACTAGTTACTTATTAGCATGCTTATTATTAACATATTGGCTGTTTATTAGCACATATAAAGCACCTATATTGTATGACCATATTCTACATCGCTAATCATACCCAATACCTGAACTTAACAGTTACCTTACTAACTATTAATAAGCAGCAAATTATACGTTTATTGAGGCAAAAGCCATAGTTAATGGTTTGTTAATAGCGAGAACTGGACCTTAAAATAAAGTGTGACACAATTTATCTTAATTGTGAACCCAAAATGTATACAGAGATATATTTTAAATGAATGTCAACAGACAGGACGAAAATCAATTAAATTAATATCTTTTGAAGTGTAAACGCACACTAAAGCCCAAAGTATATATATAAGTATAAGTACATAAGTATAATTTGACTGTCCAAGTTCCATCTGAAGTCTGTGCACACTGTACGCATGCACTTCCTTTTTCACATTTTTCTATTCAAAATAGAAATCTTTTGTAGCAATATACAGTACAGTTCAACAGCAGTACACACTTTTTTTCCATTTTAAAACTTAGATTATTACAAAAGAGTTATATTTTGAATAAATGCTGTACTATTTGTTCATCAAGGAATTCTGAAAAAAAAAAAAAAAAAAAAAAAAAAATCACAGATTCTAAAAAACTAAACAATTAAACAGCACAACTGTGTTGTGAAAATTAAGTTAACTACATATTTACTTATTTAAAAAAAGTAGTCCAATACTTATTTATGCATTTATTTATGTAAGAGAGACTCAAAGGCATATGTACCACAAAAAGACGATGGTCACACTTTACAAGTTTCCATTATTTAATGTTAGTTAATGTACTAACTAACAAGAACAAACAATGAGCACTACATTTATTATAGTATTTATTCATCTTCGTTAATGTTAGTTGATGAAAATACAGCACTTCATTGTTAGTTCATGTTAACATTAGTAAATGCACTGTGAATTAACATGCACAATGTTTGATTTTAATAACGCTTTAGTAAATGTTGACATTAACATTAACTAAGATTAATGCTTAAAGGTTCATTAGTTAACTACTTTAGTTAACATGAACTAAGAGTGAACAATATGTTTACAGCATTTATTAATCTTAGTTAAAGTTAACTGCAACATTTTCTAATGCATTATTAAAACCAAACGTTGTGCTTGTTAACATTAGTTAATGCACTGTGAATTAACATGAACAAAGAACAACAGTATTTTCATCAGCAAACATGAACAAAGATGAATAAATACTGCAATAAATATATTGTTCATTGTTTGTTCATGTTAGTTAACATTATCTAAGATTAACTAATGGAATCTTATTGTAAAGTGTCACCACAAAAATGTAGGTCATCATCTGTAACAGCGACACTGTGGACAGCACAGTCAAGCTCAACAGAGCGCATTTAGTGGAGGGAGAAAAATCTTTGATGCGTCACAATTCTTTCTTCAATTACTTTAAATTTTATAATACATACGTTTAGAATTTTTTTTAATTTATACATAAATTCTAGCTGCACCAGCAGGAAAAACAAAAAAACATTTTGATGTCGTAGCAGTCAGGAACTGCCTATGAAAGCAAAGATCCAGACACTTACACTGCGGTACATGCGGCTGGGGTGCGGCAGCACCAGGCGATGAACTGACTGGCTGGTGACGATCAGAATAATGACATTGTTAAGGGTCTCTTGAATACAAACTCCTCCAGGCAGCAAGAGGCAGTTTGGGATACGCAGGCGGACGGCATTATTCAGAAGATTAGTGTCCAGCGACTGCTCGACAAACTGAACTGTGTCACCTGAGGTGGACCTATAAAATAAAAAACATGCTCAAGTCAAACAAACTTAATTCTCACAACAGAGAAAGTTACTGATTTAAGGAATGTATAAAATGTGTTTAAAGTATAAATTAGATCATATTTATAAACTAACGCCTATTTATTCAGAACATACCATTATGCTAGAAAAACTTCAAGGGTAGAAAACAAGCATAATGTATAAGATGGCAATTGTGACTGCTGTGATTATAAAGTGTACATTACAGCATGTCATTTAAATCTACGTCCAGTGATGTATAAATATTGATACAGTCAATGTTTTGTTTTTTTTTCCTAGCATCAATTGCTGCAATTTAGCATTAAATGACGCATTTAAATATGGCTGTCACTGCCAAAACTTTGCCATGTATGCTGAGGAGCATGAAAAATTTAACTTTTATCCAAATTATGACTGAAAAGCAAGAAAAGTTCTCTGTTATAGAAGGAACCTTTACTGATATTTTTCCTGAATTGGTACTGGCTTGTGTGGACACTTGCACACGACGAAATGATTTGTTTGTAAACATTTGGGATGCGCGCAGGGACCGAAATTAAGTTTTTGACACACCGGCCAAGTTGGCCGGTGGATTAAAAAAATCAACCGGCCAAGCTTATTTTTTACCTGCCAAAATTCTGAACGATTTAACACAGATATATCCAAAGCATGTTATTCTGTATATTATGTGTGCTCCGGACAGAGAGGAGTGACAATTAAAATAGGGCTGGACGATATGGCAAAAATTCATATCACGATATATTTCTTAATTTCGGTCGATACGATATAATTCCTATATCGATACGGACAATATTAAAAAGCCTCAGGAAAAACACACACAATGGATGTCTGTACCTACAAATGTCTGCAAACTGAATTTGCACAGTCTATAATACCTCCAGGCTCCTCCTATTAAAATTATATAATTTTTTTTAAAATAAAAACAGTACAAAAAAAATAAGGTTCATATTTTATTTGTATTTAGCCTTTACAAACAGGAAATGTGAAATAAACTATCAAATAAATAAAATTCTCAGACTCAGCTTATTAACAATAATATATTTCCATTTAAACTAGAACAGGCTGAATATTCATATAAATTGAAACAACAAACAAACTGCTTCAGCCAGGATAAAGAAACAAAAATAATACAATAAAATAAATAAAGAGTGAGCAACAACAAAAACACATTGCTCTGGCCGGGGTGTTTTAACAAATAATGCTACCTGTCAGATTGTGCTACCAACACTGTGTTTTTCATACTGTAATGTTATGTTTAGGGTTGGGGTAGGTGTACACGTTAATAAAGCCTCACACAATATTAATATCACGCTGGAAGCAAAATCTGATAGGTAGCATTTTTCGCTGTCGAATTATGCTACCATCTGTTTTAATGGGAGGTAGCAAAATCTGACAGGGTAGCACAAATTGTCAGAACACCGGTCAACCGTTAACCGACAGAAAGAATTTTGACCGATTAATACAATCAGTTAAACGGTTTAAAAGGTCTTTTTTTCAGTAATTCAGTAATCAAAATATTGTAAAACGTTTTCTGGATGGTTAAAATAAAATGAAATTGCATTTTTGAGAGAAAAAAGATAAATCGCGTAGGCCTATCGTTAAGTCGCATTTTATTATTAAGAAAGACCTGGTGTCGACGCGAAATATTTACAATACACTATAAACATAGGCTAGGCTATTTTAGTTCCCCTCACTCCACAAAAAAATCCTTTCAATTTAACAGTATTTAGACAAGAACAAGAATGAAAAATATAAGAAGCTCGGCGACAAGACAAAACCAAACCACTGAGGCTAAAGCGAAACTGAAACTAATATTGTGTCTCATACGACACAAACCCAAATGTCTCCGTATTCAAGATGTATTTGAATGCTAAAATATTATTTGTTATGTAAACCTGGTTTTGTACTTCTCGCATTAAAATATCCACACAAAAAAAATGTTTGGCATAATATCACGGCAGTACGTTGATAACGATTAAGCAGTGTGATTTTTTTCCATATGTTTGGCTGATTGTGTGCGCGCGTGCGGGCGCCGGCGCAATCACTTGATTTTTTCCTTCTAACAGGGGAAACGACTCTTTACAGATCATCAAAACTGTAAACGGTTTGCTGTTTGTAAAATAAAGAAAAATAGGATGCCGCTTTCAGCCGTCTTCCTTTCGCGCAGCACAAAAATGAACGAAAACTCTGCTACTAGCTAATTGTTGCACTTTTTTTTGTTTGTTTTATTAAGTAAAAATATTTATCTTATAGGCATATTCTTTCATTATATATATAGCCTAGCTTTATGATGTTTTTCTCCATTCGCAGAAGCTGCAGGTGATGCGACGTGTCCATGTGAATCCTCATGTTCTGTTGTTTGCTGCTTTTTGCGCATGTAAAATTAATCCCGGAAAACAAATGTTAGTATTTTAACGGGTCACAGACACTTATCCTTTCTAAAATAATTATATTCTAATTTAAAATAATCTTGTCGGTTAACGGTTAATAATCGGTTAACAAGCGTCGGCTGTCGGTTAGGAAAAATAACCGAAACGAACATCCCTAGTGTTGATGACACTCTATGACAGGCTCTAGAGGTTTCTGGCAAGAAATATTATTCTGGTAAGAAATATAATTTCTGGTCAGGGGTACTCATTTTGTAGCTAAAACTTTCCGCGACGGAACTTTACCAACTACTGCTGAGCGCTGGCAGCGTGTCTGTGATGTACGTCATCACGCAATTCTGTTCTGCTCTTTCTGACGGCTGAGCACTTAACGTCATTCAGTGACAAATGCTAATGTATAAAATTATATATATATACAAATGTATATCGAAATATCGGAAATGGGTTTAAAAATCGTATCACCGTTATTGAAAAAAATTCTATCGCGATATACATTGATATCGAATTATTGTCCAGCCCTAAATTAAAACATCAATAAGAATTCTGGTGGTGGCTTTTCTTCCAGTTCGCCAAGCTTTCTTTTTGAAGGCTGGCTGGCTCCAGTTAAAAACCGCCACATCTCGCCACTAGCACGAAACTACCGCTACGTTGAGTGTGGGATAGACGGAAATGACGTGAGTGCGGCGCTCGCGTTTCACTTACGCTTCGGTACGTCGCATGCAGACGGCGGCGGGGGAGCATCACAGAGATCCGCGAGACTGATACTGATTAACATTACTGGTGAAAAGATTTACTCGCCATGTGGCGGATGGCGCTTTAAATTTAACTCGCCAGACAGAGAATTTGCTCGCATTTGGCGAGTGGCGAGTGTTAATTTCGGACCCTGGATGCGCGTACATCATGGTTGCAGAAAACTCGGGAGAGATAGCCTTAACGGCTAGAGAATGATTAGATGTAATTTTCGAAACGTTCTCTGCATATTACAAGAGCTTGTCACCCAGCAAATAAGCACTGTTATTCAACAAAATTGACATTAAATAGTGGGATAGTCTTACAGATCCGAAATAGGGATGATGTTATTGTGAGCAGTTCAAGCAGCAGTCTATGGAGCCACTGAATAAAAGAATTAAAAAGGTAAATGTGATTTTATATTTCAAAATTCTGACTTTATTCTCGCAATTCCGAGATTATATATCTCAGTTCTAATAAGGAAAAAAAACTCGTCATTTTCTCTTTTCCCCTCGGTTCAGAATAGGAGTTTACATCCCACACTTTCGGCTTTTTTCCCTCAGAACTGACAAATTCACTATTTTTGAGTTTAAAAAAAAGTCTTATTATGAGATATAAACTTGCATTTGCAAGAAAAAAAAAAGTCAGAATTGTGAGATAAATAAATGTTATGTAAAAATGTTAATATTAATAGGTTTAAACAATGTTTCACGCTGTAACTGTAGGGCTAATACAATACGTCCCTAATGAACAGCATATGTGAATATTACACAAGTCATTCCACGAAATGGTACAATTTGAGTCCCTCTGACCTTTTTAAGTGTATTTTATCTATCATTTCACCAAAATCTATTTTTAAAAGCTTTTTGTATTAATTGAAATGTCTCCCTTATTAAGGTTTAAAAACATGACATACATTTTATCTTTATATTAGAAATGATCTTGTTTTTTTCCATTGACACTATTTTTTGTCATGTCCCTCATGGCCTTCTATGAAAGTGTACTTGGGATATGAATAGTAAAATTAGAAAAAGGTCCATACATTTTTCCATTCTCATAAACATCCATCTGTGCTTTTTTGCTGGCAATGTTTTTTTTTCTAAGTAAATTCATGATTACCTCAGTAACCCCTCAACCCTGTTACACAAATCATTCTTTCCCCATAAAAATAATAAACTGATCCTTATGTGATATCATTAACATCATATAATATCATATCATCATATAATATCATATCATATCATATCATATCATATATACATCAGTGACATCATATAAGTCTTCTGAACAACACAGTGAGCAGACAGGCAAGTTACCACCTTCTTTTATAATTATAATGTATTAATACTCATTAACACTCAACCGTGTTACATCAAATAAAGATAGAAAACTATTACTTGTGAAAATGATCTTTTATATTTTAATATGCATGTTTTCTTAATATCATAGATGTCTTGTGCTCTCCTGTTATTCACTACATTTAGAGCAGTGACCATTTAGAGCAAAAAAAACAAAATTACAACCCCATCACACTCAACCCTGTTACTTATTTGATCATAACGGCGTTGTGAGATGAAGCTATCCAGTAATTTAAATGAATTATTATATTTGATCAAGAGTCTTATACCACATGCATATGTTAAATGTATTAATGTCCACGTTAAAGCTGTAAAAAACAATTTATATGTTAAGATGTATTTGTCTCTTCAATCCTGTTACGCTCTTCAACCCCATCACACCTACATTTTTATTAATTATTTTTTAAGTTTATGAAAAAGTAATTTAATGTTTGTTGAACTCAGTCTGAAATGTTCAGGGCAATTGTAAGAATATTGACTTTAGTTTAAATTCTGAAGTTAAGCCACTACTTTGATCAAAAATGATGAGGTTGCTGTCACAAAAAGTTCCATTTCAGGCCATTTCAGTATAGCAAAAGTGTGAGATTTTATGTAATTTTATATTTGCAAGTACTGAATTAGTGTGAGGGACATCTGATTAATAGGAAAATGTTGAATCTTAAAATAATGACCAATAATAATAGGGATTTGATGCCTGAGATGGGAAAATATGCTTTTCTAGAAGTTAAATATGTCATTAATATTGTGGGGTGTTCAGAAAAGTAACACGTTTTGGTAAAAAATCTAAAAATGCGTAAGTTCAAATCGTACCGGTTTCGTGGAATGACTCATGTAGACCTATTGTTTAAATCCAATTTATGCTTTAAAAGTAATCATAGCAGTTTTCATCCATAGGATGTCCGTTTAAACATCTACAGTTAGCTTCAAATGGCATCTTTGATGGCAGTATTCTATAAAAACTATTTGCATTCCGATTTTGACATCAAAAGGCACAAAAATATTTTTTCCTCTTATTCCATGGATTTTGCCCAATTACCTCCACTTGTTACCAGTGTTGTTCTGCAACCACTATGCGCGCAGCTGCAAGTGATGTCACTGTGACAACTACTCCAAACTAGTCTATAGAGAAATAAACTGCATACTGGATCCATGCATTATGTCTTAAAGGGACAGCAGCCATAAATACCCGCTGTCTATATCATTAATATTAATCAAACATATATATATATATATATATATATATATATATATATATATGCTTAATTTAGACAGTGAACACTATGCAGCGTTAACTTACACCAGGGATAGGCAACGTCTGTTCTGGAGACAGGGCTATAGAGTGCGACCAATTTGGTTGCACGTGCAACCTAATTTCTCAATGGTGCACCAGTGCGACCAGCCGTTTGAGGGCTGGAAGAAAACAAAAAAAGTCTCCGTGACCTTGGTTCAACAGACACACATTAGGCCAATGTCGTGGTCTAAACCACTCAGAGATAGTGAAGGGAGTGTGGGAAGACCATGGCCGGCAATTAGTGATGCGTGGATGGCGGTTATATCTGCGGGCGCTGCGGATAATCCGCAGGTCAGGTAATAAAAAAATACATTCTGATTATTTTTTGCAGGTGGGTCGCAGGTGGATGAGATAAATCAATAATGACACAAATATTAATATTATGTTTGATGATTGCGCCTGATGCGCCTGCTCCATCCGCGCCAGCACCAGATTTGCTGCCTGTTCGTACATGAGAGCAGGTCAAGGGAGGCACGCCGAGTATTAAAATAAGAATTATTATTGATTACTAACTTGACACTACATTATAACGAAAAGAATACATTAAAAATGTAAATAATTTGATTTTTACGATTAGAAATTTCCTAAACTGGGTGAACCCCTATAAACTTTTGTCCAAGGATCCAGTATGTTCAAACACCCAACCGATTTCGTCAGCGATTGCGCAGAGTCACGTCCGGATGTCAGTTAACGTTATTCTTTTTAGCGTGTATAAAAGCACGAGTGATTATAAGCTTATATAAATGTGCAGGGATGTGCAGATCAGCTGAATGTGCTGTTAAGTTTAGTTTAGTTCCAACACTGAAGTAAACCCTCACCCACCTACAGCCCTGATGACCCTGAAGACCTTGATTATCTGGTTCAGGTGTTTGATTAGGGTTGGAGCTAAACTCTGCAGGACACTGGCACTCCAGGACCGACGCTGCATATCCCTTACACTATTATATTTCTATACCTAAAAACTTGCATTAGCCCCTACTTTATTTACCTTTCTTTAACTCAGTACTATTTTAAGTATGCTTGTAAATTTTTAATTTGTTCATATTTTATTGCATACTGTTCATTTGTCTTTAATAGTGATTAAACTTTATTAGTTATGTTGGTCGTTTTTGATGTGATATCAAAGAAGTCCTTAGAAGTGAAGCATTTAAATGAGCGATAAGCTCTCACCAGTGGATGAATCGGTTGCTGGTGACTGAGAGGAGTTTCCCGCTGTCCTCATATGAGAATCCACCTGCACTGTCTGCATACTTCACACCGCCTGAGTGAAGTCCAACACCTGTCGGACACAACAACACAGACTTCAAACAACATGCGTAATATCCAGCACAACCAAAAAGATCTGGACACACTCAAGTGAATTTATATTTCTCACAATCTAAAAAATATTTTGGCAGATAAACTGCATCTGCAGAAAGATTTTTCTCTCTATAATTCCCTTATTTCTATGTCTGTTATTTCATAGCTTCCATGAATTCCCCATATTTAAAAAAAATATGGAAGTCATAATATAGAGTAGATGTGGTCAAACTTTTGACAAGCAGTATATGACTTAAAAAAACAAAAACACAAGACATTTCTCTGTCTTTCTCTCTTTGTCTCTCTATAAGGATCAAAGACAAGATGTCCCCTCCTGGTATCAGCATCAAATTAAATTTACAAATGAGATTTTATACACATAGAAAGCATATTAAAAGTATCGACTTTAAAGGTTTCAAACAACTATCGTAAAAATAAAATGTTCTTATCATTCAGGGTGACATGTAAAAACTGAACTACATACTTATTCTGATCTGTGCTATTTACTATAGATACATATGAAAATAAGTGATCATATTAAATTGTATTATATTTTAAATGACTAAAAACAACTTGCTGAAAAATGGGTGGTTTGAAATGACAGTGGCAAAGACACTGCACTGATCTTTAAATATGGGTTTTTAATTTCTGATTATGCTTCTACTAAATATGCCTGACAAGATTTTTTCAATATATAAACTATGGTTACGCTTATTTATTTTTTATTTTTTTACTCTTTCTTTAATCCTTAGTGAAAATGTATGATAGCCATTATTTTCTGTTCAGGAAAAAATAAAATTGAACAGGAGACATTATAATGCACAGAAAATAATAAATAAGATCTGTATTTAAACTTTTATTGTTTTAGTTCTTGTAACCCCTTTGACCCATATACAAATATACATATAAACAAACAAGTAAAACGAGAGGCAGATGTACATATTACATCTAACATTTATGTCATTATACTGTACTACTTATGTTGTGCTACCAATACGTTATGACTTTTGCCCTTTATGGGCACATAACAAAATCCCTTAAAGAAAATCGGGAAAAAAGGTAACAATTTCAGAAAACTATCACAGCGAGCAGCGCGCCTGTTCTCAGTCTGCCGCCTCGCGACACACACGCGCTGCAGCTGCCAACACTGAAGCCACAGTTTATTCACGCAGCCTGTTTTAAAACACATCTGACTGAAAACGCCGGTTCTAAAACAGCTTAAAATAAAAAAGGCGTTACCCAGATTCAGTGTGATCTGTCTGAATCGTAAAACAGACTCTCTTTCAAATCCGCAGATCTCTATGTAACTCCTTTCTAGCACACCCGCCATCTTCCCGCGTTGCACATTGGGACTGACTGAGCTCCGCGCTTCCGCCTTTCAAATACTTAAAGGGCCAGTACACTACAGTATCTCTGCAGATATTATATAAATATTTTTAATTTAATAATTTTATAATTTAATAATTTTTAATAATTAATTTAAAGATTTGCTGGAGGAGTAATAATGTCACAATTTCACACATTAGTATTTCTTTAAATGTCACAGCAACTAAACATTGGAAATCTGTCTATCTTCGCAAATACTATACTGTAGAGTGCTGCAGTGTCACTTAATTTTGTAGGCAGACTGGAAAGTTAGTGTAAACCTGGTTGTCAGTCTGGCTTTATGCAAGGAAACAATAACACTGGACTAATTTTAGATTTAAGTGATTATAAGGATTACATAAGTGTAAACAGTTACGTTCTACTTACACAAAGCTTTGATACTGTAAAACATCATGCTTTATTTTATTTATTAGATCATTTTAGTTTTGGTCATTACTTTAAAAGGGCAGTACAAAACCTCCCTTTCTGTTTCTTCTGGTCATGCAAATGATGGTTTTACATATACATAATGACTGTTCAAGGCAAAAGAATTAGGGACAGAGAAATGAAATGCTGTTAGCTTGCTGATGATACAGCTTTCAGAGTATCTTAATATATTCTATTAATATATTCTTCATAATAATTCTGAAGCTTCAGCCTTAAATGTAAGCTACATGTTTTCCACTTAAAGACAATGGCATTCTTTTAACCCAATTTAAATTTAAATTAGTATTCCAGTTAGGGAGGAGGTAACTTATCTTGCTATTATTATTATCTGTAAAAATCAGTCAGACAGTGTACAATCAAATACAATCAGTGTTTCTACCCAAAATTAATGAAAGTATTAGGTATACCCAAATCTTTTACTAAAACAGTTGTATATGTTGTGTATATGGAAAAACAAATCACTATTTAAATAGAAATATTTTATGTAATTAAAATCAAGGAAGTTTGAATGTGCTTGATTTTGTTACTTCTAATGTAATTTTAGTTGAACTAGATTTTATTAAACATAAAGATGGCATTTATTCCAAGTCTAATTAGTTGCTTTTGATATGTGACTGAGGTTAACAAACTTCCCATTCAGTTATCCAATTTTCATAAACAGGCTCGTTTATGCTGGCACTTATATACAAAGATAATTATTCCTCCCACAAACAGCTAGAATAATAAAAATGTTAAATATAAGAATAAATCGATTTTCTATTCTAACTGGTTTACAATGATATACTAACGTTTTCGCAATTGATAAATGGTGAAGGACATTTAATAACATACTGAATACACTAAAACTTCACAGCAAGTTTTATTAGTTAACATGAACTAAGAATGAACAATAGCTCTAGGGCATTTATTCATCTTAGTTAATGTTAATTTCAGCATTTACAAATGCATTATTAAAATCACAAGTTGTGTTTGTTAATATTAATGCAGTGTGAACTAACATGAACAATCAACAAACAAACGACTATTTTTAGTAACTAACATTAACAAAATTAATAATGTAATAAATGTATTGTTCATTGTTCATTCATGTTAATACATTAACTAATGTTACCAAATGACACCTTATTGTAAAGTATTACCAAATTTTGTTTTAAAACATTAAGAATCCCAAAAAGTGTAGCCTTGTATTTGATACAGCCTTTTTTGAGCCTTTTGCAAAGCACCTGTAAATCTTATAAGTAATAAAGAAAAAAGGACTCATTAAATGGTGTTGATATTAAAGACTAAAATAACACAATTAATTATTTAGATGTTTGATTCACTGGCCATTGATTCATTCATTATGTTCCTTTAAATCAGGGGTGCCCAACCCTGGTCCTGGAGATCGACTTTCCTGCAGAGTTTAGTTCCAGCCCTGATCAAACACATCTGTCTGTAATTATCAAGTGCTCCTTGAGATCCTAATTAGCTGGTTCAGGTGTGTTTGGTCAGGGTTAAAGCTGAACTCTGCAGGAAAGTCGATCTCCAGGACCAGGGTTGAGCACCCCTGCTTTAAATGTTTAGAAATTAAATCAAATAGTTAAATCATAACCAGTTGTTAAACATGAAAAAAAAAAAAAAAAAAATTAAGATTAAAGCACTTTCTCCATTTATTTGTCCAACTTGAGAACCTGATGAGCCTAATCATTTAACCTTGCATAGTAATATGATTTTTATGATTTAAAATTACATGGGAATTAAAATAATCGATTGCACATGGGTTTTGACAAGCATGGGTTCCTTTCTATTCAATTCCAACCAATCCTGAAGTTCTTACAGAATCGCACAAACGTACATATTGTTTCTTGGTGTCTTTGCATCCAACACCTTTAACCCTATAATAGCCTAAATTAGAAGTACTCACCCACCTGCAGGCTTAAGTTCCTTTACCAATTTCCAATTAATTTTTGAAATTTCCTACTTCCAATCTTTCCAACATGATCATGCTTTGAAGTGTTTATGTCACTAACTCGGCTGTGCCACCACAGAGATTTATTACGCTTGCCTCCTTACCCATTTACTTCCTTCACCACTACACAGAGTAGAAGGACAGGTGTGATCAGACACGATCCCTTCTGATGCAGTGCAGAGTGAGTTGAAATCAAAAGGGAATGTCGCTGGTTATGTAGCTTCGGTTCCCTGAGATAAAGGGAATCAGACAGGGAAACAACCAATCAGCCCGGAAATGTGAAATACATGAAATGTCCTGTTATTGTTTTTCATGATTGATTAAGACCAAAGTGGAATTATCTTAAAATATCCTATCTTCACCAAGAAAATATGGCATAATAACTGACCCTAAACCAGTAATCATTAAAAAATGAATTCTGCTTTGCAAAACAGAATACCACCATCAATTATATTTCTTATATAATGTAACATTTTTAATAGAGAGTAGCGGTGACTTTCTGTGGGCAAACGAGAAAGTGCTTTCCACTGATATTATGACTCATTTCAAAAAAAAAAAAAAAACATTACCTGAGGCGCTTGGCCAATTTCTTCCTTTTTTCCTGATTCTATTGCTATGAAATACACTCTTAAAAATAAAAGTGCTTCACGATGCCACTGAAGAACCTTTTTTGTCTAAATGGTTCCATAAAGAACCTTAAACATCTGAAGAATCTTTCTGTTTCACAAAAGGTTCTTCGTGGCGAAAGAAGGTTCTTTAGGTTATAAAAAGGTAAGAAAGAGATGACCTTTGACTGAATGGTTCTTTACTGAACCAAAAATCATTCTTCTATGGCATCACTTGAATAACCTTTTAAAGCACCTTTATTTTTAAGAGTGTAACTGAGATAATTTTAGTTGGAATTGTACTTTTAAAGACTTTTGAACATTTTTCAAAAGTTCTGCTTTTGTGTTCCACAAAAGAATGATAATCATACAAGGAATGGAGTGTTAATGTTAATATTTCCTTTTGTGTTCAACTATTCCTTCAAGATATTCTAAATTCAACATATCATTGCCAGACTCCCAGATGCCTTTTTTATCTGTCATAATCACAGGAACTACTTAGGATTTGGATGAAATGACACTTTTGATTAACAGAACTTCTGATAAAACATGCAAGTAGTGTTTTCCATTTTTGTGGACAATTGTAATAGGATCTCCATCTGACGACACCAGAGACATACCGGACACATGATGGAAATGGAGTCCAGCTAAACAGTAACCAGATAATACCAGGATATGAAAAGCAAGTTTATGGCAGGTGCTTAGGGCAGGTCATAGTGCACATATTATGGTGTACAGCTGTGGAACTAAAAACCTCGAATGAAACAAAATAGACTTTTATTGTGCCACGTATTGAAATCTACTATATGAAGCCAAAAATTCAAAATGTAGTGTGTGAAGTTATCTTTAGATACAGGTTTTAAAACAACTTAGTCACTTGATAAAGGGTAAATAAAGGCAAAAAACAAACAAACATATGATCAGTAATACTGATTTGTACCGTATGGAATGGACATGTGGAATGTTGTCCAACCTTGTTATTAACATAATAAAACAAAAATAAACAGGCACTGAAAAACGAGTGTAAGAAAAGTAGTAGTATATTACCATAGGAATAAAATGAAGGTATATGGCGAGCTCCTCTGTTAATTTTCTCAAGCCAACATGAGACAGAGCGACACTCTTTAAACTACATGAAATCCCTACAAGTGTTACAAACGAAACGACTTCTGCGATATTCAGTCCGCCTGCCTTTGGAATGAATTTGTAAAGTTTTAGGAGTGTCTTCAGGCAGGTCACATGGGCAGATCAACACTGTTATGGCGGGTTTTCCTGGACGTCCCGTCGTAACGGGGCAGTGCTTTCTGCAGGCTCGACATGGCGGCCGTGCGCTCCACATCGATGACCGCATACAGCTCTGTCCTGCGGGTGGGCGTCTGGGGAAGCGGTGAAGTGGGCGTCTTTGGGGTCTGAGGGTTGCTAGAGTTCTCCGTCTCGGTCTCCACCTCGATGTAGTTCAGTCTGTGAGACTCGAAACAGGGCCGGCGGAAATCGAAGTTAAAGAAGGTCGGCGCAGAGCGGTCCCGCCAGCGGGCCGACTCCACCTTGTTAGCGCTGAGGGGGGCCGTCACGTTCTCCGTGTTGATGTAGTAGTGAGTGGGGTCGGGGCTGTACTGACGATGGTTGTGGAAACCGTTGACGGGCTGTGGCTGAAGCTCCGCCACCTCTTCCCCGTCCTCATCTTCGGAGCCACCCTTCGGGTGCTCCCGCAAAGGAGGTAGGGCAGGGAGGTTCTCGTAGTCCAGCAAAGCCGTTCTTCGCTGGGCCGAGTTGTTGACGTTGGCGTCAGGAGTGAGAGGAGGTGGCCGAGCCCGGCGCCGAGAGAGAGCCGAGAGCGAACCGTTGGAGTTCTCCGGAGCGACCGAGACTCCGGGAGAGGTTTCCTCGGATCTGCCACTGTCCGCGTCTGTGGCGCTTGTATTTTTAGGGTGGGAAACGACGCTCCCGTTTGAGTTCTGGGCTGAGCTACTCGGCCCTCCCTCCGCCCCAGCGAACTGCTGTCCTGACAAACTGGCCTCTCTTTGCCTCTGTCTCTGCACAGGCGTCGGGCCCAACACGAAGCGAGCGCCTTCAGGCTCGAGCTGCACTCGAGGGCCAGGATCAGGGGCCTCTTGAGGAACAGCTTCCTCACCATCAGCTAACGAGACACTCAGTTCTGCAGGAACCTCTAAAGCGCTTGGGCTGTGCTGCTCCAGCAGACCAGTGGTGTTCACATATGTGTGCCCCTGAAGAGACAAAAGCTGTGCTTTAGTGACTATTACATTTAAATGACATATTTTTATGGCCTAGTGTTGTCACGATACCAAAATTTTGTCTTTGATACGATACCTGACTAAAATATCACAATACTACTACTGAACCGATACTACGAAAAAAAACATTGAACAACAGATGTTCCAAATGGAGAGCATAGTTATTTTATCTGTTAAAATAGAGCATTTCATCCCCCTTTAAAAACATACATAAATAAATAAAATAATAATAATCACATGCCAGTGCCACAACACAGGATTTTGGTGAACAACTACCAATCGTACAGGTATGTAAAGATCTTTGCTATACTGGTAAGTTAGCTTAAAGGATAAAGTCAAATTTTATTTCATGATATAGTAATTTCATTTCACAATAACAATTTATATCATGACAGTCATTTTTGTTATTTTATCTTTGTTATTAATAATAAGAACCTAGTAAACTAAAGGACAACTACAATAAAACAAAGACACAAATGAAATAAAGAGGGCCCTATGACATCTGTTTTATTTTTTACTAAATTCCTTAAAAAATAAAATTCATTAAAAAAAAAATATTTATTAAAAAGCATGTAATTGAAATCATGAATTGAATCATGTGACATATAAATGCTTAGAGAATGTGTGTGTTACCAATATACTGAACCATCTGTTTATATTTTAATAAACCCTTGTTGACAGAGTCTAAACATCAGAAAAATATCAGTCTATGCATGAGTTTTCTATGTTAAACAAGGGAAATAACTATGTGTTACAGATGTGACAAAAAAGGACACCATTTTTGAGAGATTAAATAGTTTGTAGGATTTTCTGCAAATTAAATTGCACAAACTAGACACAATAATACCCAACAAATAGAGAAGCGATGGCTCTTCACACAACATATAATTGTTACTTTATTTTAATTTTGATGCATCTACTTATGAGGAATATGTACTGTTATGGATGTGACAAGCCAGACTATAGAAAAACATGCATTAAAAATGAAAAAAAAGCTTTAAAAACGTTGAGACCTCACATGTGTATTTGAACCGCCAAATGTTGACATCTGTGCTATCAGTATAGTAAAAACTTTTTATGGTAAGGTTGACATTTGCATGGAATTACCCCAGTACCAAAGTACTGGTAGGAGGTGCTCTAAGTTTAAATGCATGGAACTGTGAGATTCGCATGAATGTGAACAGTTTCACTTACCCTCACAGCCTCTTCCGCAGCTAAGAGAGGGTGTGTGGACTCCTCGCCCAGTGATGGAAGGCACGTGCTCCCAACAGATGGATGCCGACTTGAGGGGTGAGAGGACGCATCCCCCAATGAGGGATACCGTAAGCTGCCATTTGGTAAAGTAGGGAGGATGTTGCCAGGAGCTAAAACAAAGAAAAAAAAAAAAATCTTGTCACTGTTTTACAATGTTCATGCATTCACAATGAGCACAAATTAAAGATAATTCAAAAATACCCCCTTGTCATCCAAGATGTAAGAAATTATGTTTGGAAAACATTTCAGGAATGTTCTCATATAGTGGACTTCTATGGTGCCAGTGAGTTTAAACTTCCAAAATGCAGTTTAAATGCAGCTTCAAAGGGTCTAAACGATCCAAGCCGAGAAAGAAGGGTCTTATCTAGCAGAACAATCAGTTATTTTCTTTATTCTCTTGGAGGAGAAAACAAGATGCAAGTTTTTCGACAAACTCTATTGAACTTAAGGTGTTTAGAGTACGCATGCACACAACAGAGCTAAACGAGATGAGTGTTTGAGGTTAAAAAGTATGTAAATTGTACATTTTTGTAGAAAATAATGGATCGTTTCATTAGATGAGGCCCCTCTCACATGGTCTGGACCATTTAGAGCCCTTTAAAGCTGCATTTAAACTGTATTTTGGAAGTTCAAACTCGCAGGCAGTACAGAAATCCACTATATGGAGAGAAATCCTAAAATGTTTTCCTCAAAAAGACATGAACATCTTGGATGACAAGGGGGTGAGTAAATTATCTGTAAATTTTGGTTCTGGAAGTGAACTTCTCCTTTAAAGTTGATGTATCATGAAAATCAGACTTTTTCCACGTTTAAGTGATACAATTGGATCCCCGGTGCACCTACCGACCCACTCAGTAACTGTTTTGGTAAAATGTCTCCATAAGTTTCATGAGATACACTTATTCAGTTACAGAAAAGGTCATCTCAAAATCATCAAAAGGTTACCATTGCTACTTTTCAACATCTCTGCAATATTGTGAAGAGCTCTGTATTTATTTGTTGGAGCTGTGCACATTGTCACACTCTTACTAATGTTAATGACATACTGGTTGGTGTGTGCGGTGTGAGGGGAAGGTCTGGTTCAGCTTGTGCGAGGGTGGGCTCAAACACCGGCTCCTCTACTACGCTGATGCTGTTATTATGCATGATGTCCTGCAGCATGTTGAAGATCTCCTCGGCCCGTGAACACTTGAAGGCAAATATCCCTGCAGAATGTAAAAAAAAAAAGTTAGAAAAAAAACACTTGCTCCTCTGCTCAAATGGATGAAATGACCAAAAGTGGACACTAACTACTGCAGATGGTGGCAAACAATAATGCTAAAACAGATAAAAGTAAATCAATATTCTAGTTAACCAACTAATGATGGACAAACACACACACAACAGAAAACATGTAGCGTAAATCTGATTCTTATCAGGGAAGCAAAATGTTTGCTAAACCTGCAAGGGGCTGCAGTGCTGAATCTAATTGTTTGGAGCACATCAAGCTGGACTTACCTGATCAAGCATGCAAACGCTCTCGAGCTCATCCTTTTGAAAGCATGGGTTTAAATGTTAACAGTCGTACATTAATAACAAAGAGCTGGTGATCAGACCTTATTTGGGAAGCCTTCAAATCGCTGAATTTGAAACAACTGTAAATGTCTGTACTAATTATTCCCAAGTCTCACAATATGCATTTCTTATGAACTTATGATTTCTTATTAACGTATGATGTGAGAGAGTGTACAGAATGGAGATTTTAACTTTACCTTGACCTGTCTGGCAGCGACGGCCACTCTCAAATGAGAAGAGATTTGAATCGTAGCCATAACGTCGCAGGCACAGGTAAGGCCACTTGACAGCATCACATTTCCGCGTGCGGAGCACCAGCTCATCCTCCGTCAGCTCCATGATACCTGCTCCCAGCTCATTTCCGTCATCATCCACGTTCACCACCTGAACACATCAAAACAATCCAAACCTAACTCAATACGAATCAAATGAACTTAAAACACACACGAACCACCACAAACAAGATCATCACAATCAAACACATGTATGCTGGAAAAAAAAAAACAAACCTTAAATTTACTCTGGTGATTGTCAGGGATCGATTCTTTATCTGGACAGCTAAAACAGCTTCCCATGGCTTCTTCAGACCATTTGATACCTAGAGCATAAAGACAAAATTCACCACTGTACAACTGGACATAATTACTGTGTAAAAGAAAATCATTCTTAAAGGAGAAGTCCACTTCCAGAACAACAATTCACATATAATGTACTCACCCCCTTGTCATCAAAGATGTTCATGTCTTTCTTTCTTCAGTCGTAAAGAAATTGTTTTTTGAGGAAATCATTTCAGGATTTTTCTCCATATAATGGACTGATATGGTGCCCCGATTTTGAACTTCCAAAATGCAGTTTAAATGCAGCTTCAAACGATCACAAATGCGGATGTAAGCGATCCCAGCCGAGGAAGAAGGGTCTTATCTAGCGAAACGATCGGTTATTTTCATAAAAATAATACAATTTATATACTTTTTGAATCTGAAACGCTCGTCTTGTCTTACTCTGCCTGAACTCTGTTTTTTTCCTGTTCATGACAGTTAGTGTATGTCGAAAAACTCCCATCTCATGTTCTCCCTCAACTTCAAAATCGCCCTATATCGCTGTTTTATCTTTTTTGTTAAGGGTGTTTGATCTTCTTTGCATGTTCACTTTGTAAAGACTGTGTCAATACTTCTGCAGTGATGTAGGATGATTCTGAAATCATTTTTGAAGTTAAGGGAGAAAATACGATTGGAGTTTTTCGACATACCCTAACTGTCTTGAACCAGAATACAGAGTTCAGGGAGAGATAGACAAGACGAGCGTTTGAGATTACAAAGTATATAAATTGTATTATTTTTGTGAAAATAACAGATCGTTTCGCTAGATAAGACCCTTCTTCCTTGGCTGGGATCGTTTACAACCGCATTTCGGATCGTTTGAAGCCGCATTTAAATTGCATTTTGGAAGTTTAAACTCTGGGCACCACAGAAGTCCACTATATGGAGAAAAATTGTTCCTCAAAAACAATTTCTTTACGACTGAAGAAGGACAGATATGAACATCTTAGATGACAAGGGGGTGAGTACAGTAGTAAAAGCTTGTTGTTTTTTGTTTATTGTTTATTTCATTATTATTTTTTTGGAAATATGGATAATGAAAATACATTTTCATAGCTATTAAAAAAATATTTATGGACAGTAAATTCTCTCAAGTCAATGGCATCTGTGAAGCTTGTACAGCCTTCGTATGCATTTAGATTTTTGTTGTTTACATTTACAGCTACTTAAAAATAGTCTCAATTATTTAAAAAAAAGCTTCATTTTGTTAACTGACAATAATAATGTAATACCGTAAAACCGCAATATTTTCTGATACTGTTACTGTACTGTGAAAATCTCATTCCTGTTGCAACTGTAGTGCTCTGTTAGACCAGACAGTAATGTTGCACCACACAAGGATGAGTAACCATGTTAAATCCAGTGCTTTATCTGTTATAGCTTGTTTGATATTTCCTATTCAAAGTTGTTACGCAAGCCTAGCAGTGGGCGTTTACAGTGTAGTCTGAAAAGAGATATGATCCTAAAAAAATGGCTAAAACAGAAGGCCAAAAACAAGGTAAAAAATGTGCAGTTGTTCTAAATTATGACGGTTTCTGATGAAAAATGCAATGCGCCACATAACACCTTACCCAGATCCAGCCACCAGGGTTCCTGGTTCATTCCCCAGCCCAATGCAAACAGTCATTCTCTACATGTAGAAAGGGTTTACAGATGTGATAGCAGCGTCTGAAGCAATTCTATAACATTGAAAAAAAATACACCAAATAAGAAACATTACAAATGAATGGCACTGCTTACTTTACAAAGGTTTTGTTGGTCAGTGTGTTCACACTGAAGGTGTTTGTTGATAGTGATATTTTCCTACTTGTATAACCAACTATCAACTTAAGAATGTCGGCAGGCTTTAAAACATCATCTGATCATCAAAACAGCAACTTTGCTATAAAACATTTTGAAGGAAATAAATCCTTCAGAGGCCAAGTTCAATTGTACATAATGTCTACATACATCCCCCAAGTCATTTTCCTGGAATATTTTCCTAAAGCAATCCTGTTCTCGCACTCCAGCATACCATGACATGATTACGAAAATACACAGAGAAAAAATTTAATCTGTGTGGAAAAAATCTTACGTGTGGAAAAACAATGTAATTTAGACTGCTGTCTTGTTCTTCCAGGTTAACCTTCACAATTACAATGCTACAAACATTTCTGAGTAAACAGACGTATGATTACTGACATTATTTTAGATAGAGTTAAAAATGAATGGTAGAAACTGGTTTGTATATTCATTTTAACAGAGCCACACCACACTGTATCATATAAAATAAAATGACATCACCTGTCTTACAAAGGAAATACTTTTATGTGTAGTATAACTGCATTTCTTGTAACTCAAACAGTAGAGCACGGTGCCAGCAATGCCACAGTCATGAGTTTGTATCTAACTCAATGCATGAACTGACCAAATACATATCTTGAATGCAATGTAAGTCACTTTGGATAACCACATGCTTAAATTGTTTCAAAACCATAATGAATACCATTTACATTTCATTTTCAAAAACATTTTCATTTAATGACTCATGAGGTATAAACCATCAAGCAAGAAAATAATATCTTCCTCAAAGCTTAGACATTTGAGTGCACACACCTTTATCATTATTTACAAACAAATGTTTTTAAATATACGTTTTTGTATGTAATTAATAAACATCACGTTTTTGGAAGTCACAAAATGACGTTGCAGACTTAACATTTTTTTTTCTTGCCTTGTCATAAAAATGTTGAATTATCTGATATTTTATCGACCCTGACCAACAGGCATTAAGGGGCCACAGGGGTCCTCTATGTATGAAATATATTCCTGTTTGTGTTTTGCATGGTGGTCGCACCAGATAACTTTTATTATGCCGACAAAGGTTTTTTTGAATATTAACAACAGTAAAGAAGCAAACTGTTTACTTAAGTCGGGATGGTTTCAAATGAGTACATTTAACTCAACACGATCTACATCTAAACATCTATCAAATGACAAGACTCAACGTGAAAACAGAACAGAACAAAAGATTGTTACTCAATCAAATCAAAATAAACCAAATAAAGTTTGTACTGGCACTTTTTTGTTGTTCATCTCACATAGCTGTTTAACTCTTAAATTCAACTGGATTAACGTAACTCAGCTAACATATACAGTTGATAGGATTACCTAGATAAATACATTCTGTTAAACAGATAAGGGAAAAAAAAATACTTACGACAAGCTTTTAATGAGTCAAGATGGGTATTTTTTCATCGTTTAATATTCCACATATTATCATACGTTTATACGTTAACTTTCTGAAAAGTAAGAATCATTAGCCAAACTAGCACAGGTCCGCCCGAGCGCCAAAATAATCTACTCTCTTTCACTTAGTAACCAAACATTAACTACATAAAGCACGTTTAACCGACTGCCGCAGCGCAGTCTGATGTAAAGTAAAAGTTCACATTAAACCGTAAATTCGGAGTTAAGGTTATTTGCTAGTTTATTTCGTTGCTGTCCAGGGCCGCTGCAAACCAGTGTGTGCTAGCATTAGCATTTAGCTATGGAACCCTGCGCATGCGCGTGTGTAAGTCATTTTACTTGGGTTACATGGGCGAGTGTTGGAGGCTCTGCTGCGGAATGGGTGGTCTGAAGTGGACCAGAAACTACAGTCGCGGCACGTAATTAATTTCTTCAAATCACCGATATCAGGTCTCTCGAAAACAGTTCTGCACCTTGGCAATTATTAGATGTTTCTTAAACTATGGGCAGTTTAGGCTCTGTGAACTTTTAGGTGATAAACTCTCTTAAACAGACTTTCTTACTGTCTTAAATTCACTTTTTTAATTTAATTTAATTTAATTTAAATAGGCTAATGTCCAACAGATTAGCTGTACATTCAGGGAAATTCTGTCATTTTTTTTAAACGAAAAATTTAATGTACACCATATATCAAGTTATAGAATAACAAATGTGGTGAAAATCACAAAAGGCAGACTAATTTGCATTTTGCAGATTAGGAAAATACTTTGTTTTTGCCTAATTTATAGAAATATATTTATATATTATATAAAATAAATAAAAAATAAAGTGATATTTACCTTGATATTTCTTTGTTTTCTTCAAACATCACACAGTTCTCTTTAATGGCATTGTACAAGTAGAATTTGGTGGAAAAGTTATTGGGGAAAATTGTTGTTTGAGGGGCAGTGACAATTTGTGTTTTAAAATTATCTTTAAATATATTAAACACTCGAAACCTAAACATTTACTCAACTTTAAAACAAACCTAAAACACTTTAGTATTTAATGTGCTGATATGTAATAGCTTATTTCAAAACTAGCTACCTATTACTTAAATGATGAAGGAATGATAAAAGGTTTTTAAGAAATGAATGTGATGTAAGAAGGTTTTAATAAACATTAAACCCAGTACAAAATATGGAGTAAATTTTTATGTGGGTAGATTATGGGTGTATGTTTGTGTGTACTTGCTTAACCTACATAATGACCAAATGTCCCTACAAAGGTAAATCATGAAAAGTTGCTATTTCACTGTAGCCCATGAAGAAAAGAGCTTATAAATCATACTAAATTACTTATGTTTAGGTGTAAGGTTAGCGGATAGAAAATATGATTAGCTCAGTATAAAAACATCATGTTTAAGGAAAGTCGTCCTTTAAAAAGTTCATGTGTGTGTGTGTGTTCATAAGATTTGGTTCATAACATCTGCCTGTGTGTGGCATTTATATTAGATTTGAAAACATGGGCAGAGGCCTGAAATCATGGACTAAGGGTTAATATGGGAGTTATTTCTTTAAATTGAAAATAAATTAATCAAAAGCTAAAAATAAAAATCATTATTATTATTGTAAAATGTCCAAAAAGCGTGTTCATTGTTCAAAAGAGGGAGTGTGCCTAAACAGATACGTACAAGTTGTTGATACTACATTGTCTCTGTTGCATGGAATTTAAGTCACAATGGCGAAATCAGTAATCAGTAAGCCACGAGAAGCTGCCACAATCTTGCAGCATTAGGAACAGAACATAAGCGTAAGTGTTTAAGCACCAAACTGCGATTACAGCAGCTCACTAGTGAGGAGCTGCCTTACCTATTTGGAGCTGACCCAAAAGATACGCAAAGACAATATCAGGGTTGAAACCCGCTGATCTATAGTCTCAAAGGCAGAGCTGTGATTTAAGAAGTGAGATTGAGATTATAAAATCAGGTATTTTAACTGTCTGTGCAGTATGTGTGCCATACAGTGCCAAAATCCCAGTTTAAAAAGGTCACTCTGCCCAAATAAATATAACTGAGAAGGACACAAATTTTTCTGTTATTTCAGATATAAATGGGAGATTTGATATATTTAGTCTTGGTTCAATCTATGGTTATCTACCAGCCTAAAGTTTCTTAGGACTTGAACTAAAGCTAATAATGAGTTAATAACACTGAGAAGAGGTTCTGATATTACAACACAATTTAGCAGTGTTGCCAACAGGGGAAGTTGCTAAAAGAAGGTCAATTTGCTGCTAAAAGTTGCTAAATGATGCTGTGACATCATTGCACAGTGACATTGTTATGTAATCATGACGCAAAATTGTCACTTCATCGAATCTCATCAAATATATTTTAAATATGTTAATTTAGATTTGTTTGTAAAACAATATAAATGCATAAAATATTAAAATATAACTGTATTTAAATAAAAACATTGAATTATTATTATTGAATTAACCTGCATTTTAAATTACTCATTGTATTTTGTATTTTCAGGTTTTCAGGGTAACAGCGGATAATAAATAATGTCCTGGAAAAATACTCCCTTTTCCATTACTTAATACAGTGTACAAACTGAGCAGCATGATTGAAGTGCATATGTGCATGAAGAGCATATTTAACGAAGTGCATATTTAACCAGTCAGACAACCAGTCCCAAAATTCATGTCTGTACATACCTGTTGTGAATCTGGTACAACTTTTGTGTGAGAAGTTTTTTCTGTGTGTTTAAGTATGAATAACCCACACAATTATTTGTGGATGAGACTGTCCATACGGATATTGTGGTTGCATAGCCACAAACACTATCCTTTAGGGTTATACATAGAACAAAGGATTGCTGTTTTAACTGAAATACATTACATTGATCGAATATTTTACTTCCAATAAAACTGGGAACTAATACATGCAAGATACACACACACTTGCTGATAAGCAACTTTTGCTTCCATGAAAAATTGTGATTTAGGATTATTATACACTTTATGTCACAGCAGTGTGAAAATCCAATCTCTACTCTAGCACAATAGTAACACAACATTCGATTACAGAAACTTCTTTAAATATCCAACATAACTGAACATTAAACATTATCATAAATTACCAACATCTTTCCCTTTACTGAAAACACTTAAAATAGCACTTACCCTGCGTCCCATTGTGCATACTTATCCATCCTATGTGCCCTAAATAGTAGTGAAAATGACTATTATCATATAGAATTTAGGATGGATAGTATGCACATTGGGATGCAGACTTAATCTCTGAATGCCGTCCCTTGCAAAGCATGCTGGGAACAACAGATCCACTGCCTGCATGGCTGCGTTTCTCAAAAGCATCGTAAGATATGTTGATCGTAGACACCATTGGTGGCAAAGGCTCAAGACGTCTTTTTTCCAGCATGCTTTGCAAAGGAATTAAGTGTTATCATATGTGTCAAAACCAGTTATTGTAGATGTTACCACATGAAGTACATTTTCTAAGTTGAACTAGACCAAAATTGAGCAATTCTCCAAGAAAGAATGGGCAAATATTCTTCAATCCAAAAATATTAATAGTTGTAATTAAAGCAAAAGGTGGCTCTAGAAAGTATCAAATCAGAGGGCCAATGACTGTTGCCACATTTTTTTTTTTTAAATCAGTCCATCTTTAAGATGGATTATCTCTGTCGGGATCTCTTCATGGCAATGAGAGTGCAATCTGCAATTGAGAGGCCTGGGGATTTATCTGCTGGATTCATGTTGTTTAGTTCAGTCGTGCTGTGACGCACCAGTATTAGTGAGAACTGGACTCTGGTCTCACAGGCCAGGTGTCATTATTTTATTCCCCTAAGCTACTTAGCTGACAAAAGCATGATGTACTGAAGTGCCGAAAAGGACTGATGACTATTCAAATAAATGTAACCTGGTAAAAAGCTTTGTCTTCTTGAAACGAACTAACGAAATCTGAACATGGCACAACCAAACCTTCCGCTTTCAGTCAATGGTCTGACTTCTCGAGACTAAAGTTACTGTATGTGTCCACTGGCATGGAGTGGGTTTAGCTGAGGGGACATTTTCAGTTCACCCCTAAGAGAGCCACATTTGCACATTGTGGAATTGACACTGAATAAGGGAATGGCAGAGACTCTACAAAAGTTGAAAAACACTCAACTTGAAAATTTCAAGTCAGAAACACTAAGCAGCAGCCATAAATTATATTGTTTACACATTACTATTTAATTTAGATGTCAAATCCAGTTTGGACACTTTCATTGTGACTAGAAGAGCTGCATTCAGTTGCATTCAATCATCTAGATGAATTGGCTAGAAGTGAGATCTGATGAGCAGTACTAGACACTGAAAAAGAGTTAAAGGCTATTTGTATGACAGGCTATCTTCTCCGTGATGAGAAACGTGAAACCACACTTTGTGGGGCCTGTTGAAGGGATGATGCTGCTTGCTTCTGTGGATATGCATTCCAGCTTAACAGAGATGTTAAAGAAGAAAGAAGGGTCTTATCTAGCAAAACGATTGGTTATTTTTATTAAAAAAATACATTTTAAATACTTTTTTAATCTCACATGCTCGTCTTGCCTTTCTCTTCCTGAACTCCGTGTATTTTGACTCAAGACAGTTAGGGTATGTCGAAAAACTCTGATCATATTTTCTCCCTCAATTTCAAAAATAATTTCAAAATCATCCTACATCGCTGCAGAAGTACCGACACAGTCTTTGCAAAGTGAACATGCAAAGAAGATCAAACACCCTTAACAAAAAAGGTAAAATAGCGATATAGGACGATTTTGAAGTTGAGGGAGAACATGAGATGGGAGTTTTTTGACATACACTAACTGATATGAACCGGAACAAAAACAGTCCAGGCAGAGTAAGACAAGACAAGTGTTTGGCATTAAAAAGTATATAAGTTCTATAAATTTTATGAAAATAACAGATCGTTTCGCTAGATAAGACCCTTCTTCCTCGGCTAAGATCGTTTACAACTGCATTTGGGATCGTTTGAAGCCACATTTAAACTGCATTTTGGAAGTTTAAACTCTGGGCACCATATCAGTCCATTATATGGAGAAAAATCCTGAAATGTTTTCCTCAAAAAACATAATTTCTTTACGACTGAAGAAAGAAAGACATGAACATCTTGGATGACAAGGGGGTGAGTACATTATCTGTAAATTTTTGTTCTGGAAGTGAACTTCTTCTTTAATAATATCCATAATCACCTCGAAAAAAGACCCTCAGAATCTTGTGAGAGTTATTTTCACATTATGGACTGCCAGAAGAGCTGTTCATGGATAATGATGCTTTGTTTCTCCCAAGCAATAAAAAAAAAAATAAAAATACACAAAAACATGCACTTTCCATCCATACGTCCATTCGCCAACAGACTGGCAGAACGTGAAGATGGTTTTCTTGACATTCTGCCAGTCTGTTGGCAAATGGAAGGCTACGTATATAAATGTTAATCGTCTTTTTACTCCAACACTGGAATGCATTTTTCAGTATTTACTGCCAGACTGTAATTTTAAAGGGGTCATCGGATGCAAACTTTACTTTTACATGTTGTTTGAACATTAATGTGTGTTGGCAGTGTATGTACATCTACCCTAAAATGATAAAAATCCATGCAGTGGTTTTTTAATTAATCTGTAAAAATAATATCCCCTTTTTCAAATCGAGCGATTCTCAGATGGCTGTCAGTGTGGCATCACACCAACAGAGGCCACTTCCACAATAGTTGATTGACATGAGCGTTTTACCTCAGATCAGCTGTAACAGTCGACCTCCATTGTTTCGATGCCGGAGCAGGGATCTAAGTTAGACAAGAATATGTCCAAATGAGCGATTGAGGTGTTGTGTTGCTGGAAGTAATAATGAACATAGTGGTCGTCATTTACTCCCGACATCTGAGCAGCTGAAGATGCAATGGATTAAGTTTGTTTGTGAAGGGAATGCACCTCCCGATCTACATAAATGCGTCTATGTTCACGCAAATCATTCGTGATCCAGCTTCATTTACAGCAGATGTGAGTATAATGGTTTTTTTTATGAATCTCTGCAGTCACCTTTCCTAATAATGTGCTAGTTAGCACGTATCGCAGCTAAACATGCTAAATGCGGCTAAAGTAAACAGGCTCGTCACTCCACAGAGAGAAGAGAGGGGTGGGGCAAGCGGAGCTCATTTGCATTTAAAGGAACAATCCCTCAGAATGAGATGATTTTTGCAGAGCTCATTTTGACAAGGTAAAAGGGGTGTTGTTTTACACAACCATTGAGAATTTTTAACCAAAGTATATTATAGACTTTTCATTAAGACCCTAAAAAATCATATCAACTTGGGCATCCGATGACCCGTTTAAGACAAATCAAGAAGGTTGTTATACATTCGGAGGGTGTTTGAAGGAGCAGGGTGCCGAGAGGGAGACATTAGGTTCGTCTCAAGAGAAGGAGGCCCAATTGTTAAGACAACATGGACTGCAAGAAAACACTTTCTCTGGTCAGAATTCTCTGACCAGCCAAGGGGAGGATTATGCCCTGCAAGTTGAGGATGTCCCAATGCAAAAAAAAGTGACTTCATAAGAAACAACTAAAATTTCCATATGATTTCCAGAAAGAAGAGAGTAGTGACCAGACATTTATCCAGCGATGTGACCCTCAGCAGTAGCCCCCTTCCTACTGGCGAGCATACAGTAGAGCTGTAGAGATTGGAATTCTGCCTCTACTTATAGGGAGACAGATCATTCAGCTCAGTTCAACAATAAGAGCTGGCACTCCAAAACAGCCCTTCATTTAGTACCACTGCGTTCTTTTAACAATGGTTGCAGCTTCTGTTATATCCCTGGTGAAAAAAACAGCATATGCTGGTAGGTATGTTTTGATGCTGGGATGCTGGTTAAGTAGGTTTTGATGCTGGTTTAAGCTGATCCTTAGCTGGTTTATGCTAGTCCTTTGCTGGTTTATGCTGGTTCTTAGCTGGTCATGTTGCTGGTCAAGAACCAGCATAAACCAGCAAAGGACCAGCATCAAAACATACCTAACCAGCATATGTTGTTTTTTTCAACAGGGATGTCATCCTTAATATGTGTAATCTTATATGTGCACATTTTGTTCTAATACCCCGCTCATTTCTCCAGTGCTTGTTGCTTTTTCCTGGCCTTGCCCGCTGCTGCTGTTGCGTTCGCAGAATTCATCTCTGAACTCACCTCACTCTTTGACTATCTGTTACAGATTGTTTTCTAGTTATCGATCCTTGTCTGGCTCTGTATTGGCTCTGCCCTGGACTATTCGCTATTCATTTCTCCTTGTTTTTCTTTCTTTCTTTCTTTCTTTCTTTCTTTCTTTCTTTCTTTCTTTCTTTCTTTCCTTTGTTTAAATTAAAACTGACTGGCACAAATAGGAGGGCAAAGTGTACATTTGGGAAAACATATATAGAAGCAAATTTCAGAAATTCCATGAAAAGTAAAATAAAATGACTTCCCATACATTCATTTCTGCATTTAGAAAGCTGCATGTTGTTATTGAAAATGCCTGGATACTGAAATACTTGAACTGATTTCTTTACGATTGGTTTCAAATCATTAATTATATTTGTACGGAAAAATATTTTTTAATCTTCTGTTTTAATCTTTTAATTCCATTACAGTAGATGAATAAATGCATTTTAGGTCAAAGTTTAAAATTATAATTTATATGCACAATTGTATTTAAGATCTTCTGTTGAAAACAATAAAAAGGTGTAAAAGATCAAAACAATGGAAACTTTTGAATACAGCTGAATATGAAATGAATGCTGCAATAAACATTGTATTTTAATTAACTAAAATTTACCTAGCAAAAATGATAGGCCTATGTAAATATTTTGATGGCAAGATAGCGTATGATTTAATTCCATTTGTATATTTATTTAATGATTAATTCCAAAGTGCATTAAATCTGTGAATATTTCAGTAAAAACATTTAGGTCTGAAACTTATAAAACCTTAGTAGAGAGATTGGTATGTCACAATGCAATTTATTAACATTTTGTCAAAAACTTATATAGAAAATGTTACAGCAATATTTAAGGATCTACAACAGAAAATGCACCTCTGTCACACTGACGTTACGGAGTATCCACAACCTCTACAACAGGGAGTGAGAGGATACCCTGGACTTTATTTTTATGATGGGAAAATACCACATTCACAAAGCAGGATACCTTAACTTTAAACCTAATTGTAAAATATTCACTTCTGATTTACTTTTACTTTTCTCATCACTTCAAAGAAACTCCTCCAATATAAAAGCTTTTAAAAAAACTATGATCTTACAGAAAATTTCGAAACAAGTTGCAATTTTTATGATATTTATTTATTTTGGGTTTTTTTGGTACTTATTTTTTTTTTAAGCTGTATTTTGCTCTTGTTCTGGTTCCTGTTTTTGTTCTAATGTTATGTGTATCCTTATGACATTAATAATAATAATAATAATAATAATAATAATAATAATAATAATAATAATAATAAAAGAATATCCGCACCCATGATCCACCGCGGCGCTGCGAGTCACATGACTCTGACATTAAAGCGGAAATGACAGTTAGCGCTTCACAGTCTCACGGCAGATAAAAGGTAGAGATCAAAACATTTTTGTGTGTTATGATAAACAGAAAACCGGTTAAAACACATATATGTCTGTCCGCTTTTATTAAGCGTTCTTCTTGACGATTTCAACTGTGACTTTTGATCTAAATGTGATGTGCAGCTAGTCAAACAGCGTCACTGTTCACCCATCATGAGAAATTAAACTTCGAAATTAGCAATGGTTATAAACCTTTAATGACTGTAGAAATGATCTCCTGCTGAGTTTTTCTGGTGTCTAAATCTGAGGTGAATATAAATGTGATGTTATGATCAGCTGACCCTGCTGCTGTATACCGTACGTTTTATTACTTGGATTATTGCTGTTTGTTTGTGTCTGCTCTTCAAAATCAGTTACTGGCCTATGAAGCTGTCAGACTGGGGTATTCACATATTTCATGATGACACATTTTATATATGGTATATTATGGCTTTCCTGTTGACCTCCTCAGCATTTTTCTTTTGATTCTTTCAGAGTTTGTGTAAAATCTTCCTGATTTGATCTGTAATATGTGTCTGTGTTTCAGCTGATCACTGTGAGCTTTAATGCTAGATGAAGGTCTCAGTACACACACACGTCTATGGTTGATTGTCTGCTGATTGTAATATAGAGTGGCTGAGTAAATATGAATGTTAATGAAGTTGATGGTGTATATGTGTGTATGTTTCAGGGCTGTGATGTGATGTGATGTGATGATGGCAGCTGCCAGTGTGTCTCAGTCTGCCAACGTTCAGGCCACAGAGAAATCACAGTTGACCTTGAAAGGTAAGAAAACCAGCCTCTTTTCATCCAGTCCCATCAAACATCAGCACTGTGGACTGTGTTCGATTTATCAAGAACTGCTGTTGTTTAAAAGCTCAATGACGCATCAGCTTGCAGCATCAGTCCTGCATGTGTTTTTGCACTGTGCCTTGTGTCCTCTAGAGGGTGATGTGTGCTGAATAATAACTTTTTAACTGCGAGCTGCTAGACCAGCTGGTGTTCATGTCAGGACACATTCACTCACATTTCCTGCTTGACGGAATATTCTTTACAGGAATCCAAATCGTATGTTTTTCCTGGCATCTTGTTGGTCTTGATTCTTTGATTCTGGAATCATAGTTTTTGTGGCTTATTTTGTTTTTTTTTGTGATAATGTAAATGTTATCCACACTACAGACTGTCTTGGAGCAGGAAGATGTCTTTCTGTATAATAAAATGCTTTATGAAAGTTTTCTGCTTTTGAAAAAAAGCCATTTAATAAAAGAAGCAGTATTTTTGTAATGTTATCAGGTCCGGCCCTACATAAGCCACATACGTGGGTGCATAGGGCCCACCAGGGGGCCCCATGCAGTAAAGCTAGGTGATAGTAACTATGATAAAGTTTGCTTTTTCAGTATGCGATAGTATCTAAAATCTTTTTTTAACGATGTGGATGCTGACATTATCGAGTATGTCACTCAGCATGATTGTGAATGTGATATTGGTTTTATACAGTTCAGTCAACAACATTTAATATTGTGAGTTGCATTGTAATATTTCCTGTTTTTGCTTTATTTCACCAAAATAGTTTCAAGCGAATCCACAGTGGAGCTGTTGTATGCCTCTAAGCTGCACAGTTTTGTTCCTGAATAATTCAGCATTTTTGAACAAATCAATGGTTTAACTGTCCATTCATAAAGACAGTCACTTAATTAGTTCATAAATTAATCAGCTTTTTGAACCAGGTATTTTTTTTTTTTTATTATTTTGAAAAAGACATTTTCTTATTTCATTATTCGAAATATTATCTCATAGCATGATTTATAAATTTGTGATTGCGGTGTAAATGCTGCTTTGGCTTCTGTGCCAATTTTGCAGTTCAAAATAGATTTTTGAAGCTAATACTGATTCAGTTTAACTGGAAACAGCCTATAATTTTAATTTAATGATTACATGTAAGAATTTTACATGAACAATCATGCATACATCTACTAAGGTTAGAACAAATTACTCTTACAAAGGTAAAAATATTGGCACTGCACAGATTATTAAGAATATAAAAAGCGTTGCTAGTCAGCTGTCCACGACAGGCCTAAAGCAACAAAGGTACCAGCACAAAAAGATTGAGATTCATCTTTTTTTTTTTTCCAATTTGCGAACCCCTAAGAGGTAACACTATCAGTTTGGTGCAAAAAATGGGAAAAACAAAAAAGAGAAGGATGAAAGAAAAAACATTATAGTAGTCTAATTATGTCCGTATACATTTGATGAAATATGGGCTGCCGTGTCATATATTGTCGGTTTAATTCAGCATTTGACGAGCATTTCACTGATTTGAAAATGCTGTGCCAATGAATAATTTTGTGAATAATTCTAAAATACGTTCTTAGATTTTAGAACGCACATTAGCTTCTGTTCCATTCTTTTCCGGAATTGTTTTGCATTGGTCTGAACAAAAACGGTAGATGGGCTGAATGAAGATGCAAATTCACACTCTGACAGTAGGTGTGTGTGTTCACACATGTCATGTTTGGTTTGATTAATACTTACTCTGGTGCAATTGCTCTGTTAGTGCGGTTCATTTAAGTAAGTGTGAACGCTGCCATCCAAACCCTGGTGTGCACCAAACAAGTGGCCCGAGGCCACTAAAAAGATGGGTCTCATTCTGCTTCTAAATTAACTCTGGTGCATTTCGAATGAAATATAAAAGCAGCAAGGACAAAATATTCTAAACTAACAGAAAAGTAATGACAGGAAGCAATGACAAGATGCGACAAGATTTCATGAAGGAAACAAGTGGTGTAGCCAAAATAAAATGAGCACAGGGGAAACATGGAGCAACGAAGAGGTAAAGTGCCTTTTATGAGCTCTTTGTGAGTTTGCAGGTGGTGAAAATAAAATCATATGTACTCACAACGAGTGTGCTTAGTCAAGCAGACGGCATTAGGTGTATTCGACTTAAAGCGTACTTGGGTACTTTAATGTCATACACCGATCAGTCTGTGCAGTGCCGCTTTAAGTTGAACAAATCTTTTTGTTTGGGGTGTTCAGTGTGTTCCGTCATTCAATATGTCATTCAACCCAACCAGTCAGATTGTGAATGTATCACTATGCTTTTAGGTTAGGTATTTTTAGGTTTCCTGTCAAAAATGCGAGTGTGAACGCTAAGCAGACCAGGACCAAATGTATCATTTTCCTTTTTGGTTCAGACCTAGTGAATCAAATGAACCGAACTACAAGGGTAAATACACCCTTATAGATTTAGCAGAAATAGAGTGGTTACCCAATCATGCCAGTATTTAATGTCGCAGTGCTGCATAAGGTAGCACCTTCCTGACACCTATTACATTTTTTATTTGCTGTGGTGTTTATCAGACAACACTTTAAATTGCCATAGATTTTAACATAAAACAGTATTTTTACATTTTAATCTGGATACAGCATGCCAGTTCAGAAAATATATCTTGAGTTGATAGTGTTTACTAGTGTGTTACTTTATACATTGTTTTATTATTATCGTGACACTTTACAATAAGATGAAACAGGGACTCATTTAGAAAATTTGCTTTGCCCCCAAAACACTTGGGCCGCTGCTGGATGTTATTACTGTTACTTTTTGTTCATTTTCATTGTAAATATTATATGGGATGTAGAGCTCTGTAATTTAGAACTTAGCCAGAAATGTAATGTAATGTAAATGTAAATTATATTTTTCTGTTCAAGAATGTTTAAAGTGCTTGTTTTTTGTTTTTTTTTCTTTTCTGCTCATTTGGCAGTGTTGTCTGCTAAGCCTCAGTCTCCTAAACTCCCCAATCGTCACTCTCGTTTGAGTTCATTTGTGGAAGTGACCGCTGATGGCCTGACCAGTGAAACTAAGAAAACCGGCAAACGCACTGGACACCTAGAGCTGCAGTGGAATGAAGACCTCACCTTGTAAGGCATTATGTGGTTGAGATTATATATTGATAACTTAAGTTTAAATGACCTAAAACTACTGGATCTGCAAGTAAAACAGTAATCAAAAAGAACTCTCTTAAAACCTTTTTTAAAAATCATGTCAGTTCTAGGGGATTTGATTAAATGACTGCATTTATCCATACAGGAACGTGACTCCTCAGAGTCGTTTGGATCTGAAGTTGTGGAGTTGTCACACATTGAGGAAGGAACTTCTGGGCAGTGCCACCATTGACTTATTGGACACTCTACGAACACATGATGGCAAGAGTAAGTGCATCACACATATATAAATATATTCACAATGATTCAAGCCTATTTGTTTCAGTTGAGAATATTGTCTCAGCAGCTGTTTATGAGCACTGTTTATTGATATCACACGTAAGCTAAGCTTTTAAGAACTGGGTGTACGCTCGGGCACCAAATATTTGAACAGTTCACAGAATCACTGTCTGGCCATCAGAGATTCAGGTACGGAGATAAAGGTTAGCATCATGATTTTTGGGTAGCATTACAGCACACTGTGAGTGTATTTTAGCTCCATTTGTTGTTCGAAAACAAGGCTGTGAGGAATGAACTTAGTGTTTACAATGACATGCACTGTAGAAAGTTCTTAGGAAAAAGTCTCTGATTGAAAACATGTGATCTCCTGTAATTAATACTTTTGCATTGCTGGGTCTTCTGACAAGGTCTGTACAAACTTACCACATGTTCCTCTCAGCTCAGTGCAGTGTTTTTCCTGAAAGGTTTTGAGGTTGGACTTTCAGCAGCGTCACTCCGCAATGTTAGTACTAGTTTTTTTTTAGTCAAGTTGTTTCTGAGTCAGCTGTCTCCTTCACATTGTTTTAAAAAAAAACTTTCTTTTTTTTTTACATTTACAAGACAGGATACTTTTCAAAAATGTCCTATTTTGTTTCACGGAAGAAATGTGTACAGGTTTGGGATGACATGAGGGTAAACTCATTTTCATTGAACTGTTCCTTTAATGTTTTCTTAAGAAGATAAAGATGTAGTGTTTTTATGTTGGCAGTTATTATGTCAGCATTTGGAAGAGATTGAAATGTACAGCTGAGCTCTCCCCCAAACCCTTTTAAACCAGTTTTCAGTTCTACCCTGCTATTTTAAAACACGGAGTATGAACCGGTGTGTTCAGTGTGTTGCCGAAACCAAGAATCAGCCAAATAAAATATGAATGTAAATGAAATGTAGGTTTTAACAAACAAATGCACTAGAGCTCTCTCTCACTCTCTTTCTCTCTCTTTCTGACTGGCAGTGGAGAATGTTCAGCTCAGTCTGGTTCTACAGACTGAGAACAAAGGCTCGGTTGTAGCAGGAGGTGAGCTCAACGTCTGTCTGGACGGCCTGGTTGTTGATCTAGGATCTCTGCCCAATGGCAGTGCTGCCCCAGACAGTAAGTCCTGTTCACAGACACACATGCACACTTCATAGAAAACACTCATAGAACACACAGAACACATGAACAAATGCACATTCATGCGTTCGCAAAGCCTTGGCTGTGACTCCACCTAAACTAAATGCAGGAACCGAGGAGGTTGTGGTGAGAGGGGTTGGGATGGAAAGAGTTGGATTTGACCAGAGGAGGCCCAGCCAATGCTCACAAGAGAGCTTTTCTCCTCTGTGTACTCACAACTGACAAACAGAACCCAGTAGGTCATTGGGTTTTCTGACCACTCAAACCTAATCTGTTCAGACTCATGCACACTCATTTCTGATTGGGAATAAGCTGCTTTGGAAAGCAGCCGTGTGTCAGTTAGATGGCGCACGGGAACTCTGTTGAGTCTTTTACCCTAGGAAGAATGATATCCTGAGTTTAGTTAGTGAATGACTGTCTCTAACTGGTAAAATCAATCATATGACATTACTCTGCGATGCTCCATATGTGTGTGTTGTGACATCAACGCATGATCGGTCAACATATAACAATTTAATGTTCATTTAAAGCTTGAAGTGGAAAAATACAGATAATGTGTGTTGTGCAGTGTCTTTTAACTGCTGAAATTCAAAGGACACATTTTCAGAAGTGTTCTATGTTTTCCAGGATGGGCTGGTATTTTGCATTCAAACTGTTCCTATTGCTAAAACCCTCAACCTACCAAAAAGCCATTATATAACTAGATAAGGAGGTTTACCTGACTTATTGTAGGTTATCTTACTTGTTATACAGCTACCTGTCAAATAAATAAACATGCCAGCATGAAATATTGTTTTGAGTTAAAATTAATATTATTACTGGTGTATTATCATAAATCTTCTGTAAAAAAACTGCAACAATATCACAGCACTATTTAAGTTGACATGAAATTAAAATTGTCCCAGTTTGTTTTGTTAATGTATGTTATTGTGTCGTATTGTCATCTTATTGTCAACATGATAAAAGTCTTTCATCTTTTAAAACATTTCAAATATCATGTCTGTCAAGGTCAGAAAGTCTCTGAAAACATAATTACGACTTTATACAAAGGCAAAATTAACTCAGGATGTAAAATGCTATATGGTGTGGCTGCTCAGAAACTTTAAATCCCAAATGATATTTGAGCATTTATAATTAATGATACAGTGGTAAATAAAATAATACAGATATAATGAAGATGTGTTAACTCACACTTAAGGTTTAAGGAAGATGTGCACAAAAAAAATATTTTCAGATAAATATAAAAATGTATCTGAAAATTCTATGCATTGATTCCAGAATTTAACAATTGATTTTGATGACTATAATAACACCCAGTGTGGTACAGGCCATCTCAGATTTCACTGGCGTTCTTGCAGCAGACACAGAGCATGTACAATTGAGTGGATTAATGCACTTTAAATGAAGACACTGCCAGTTCTGATTATTTCTTCTCTCTCTTGCTTACTCATATATAGCATAGCCTTCCATGCCATTTTGATTAATTATACCACAGCATTGTAGAATGCTTGATTGTGATTAGCTTAGAGTTAATTTTTTAATAAATGCAGTGCACAGATAAAGTAGTTCAAACCATTAGATTTGTCACGTTGCCAAATTGTTTGTTTAAAGAAGTACCACAGCACAAAAATAAAAATAAATAAACAAATAACATGAATATTACTAACAATAGAATGATTATTCTCCTACATGTCTCTCCCATGTGCACACATATAGACAGTTGTGGATGTGCAGAAATTCAGGCAACAAAAACTTGTCAGCGCTGTCCCACCACTACAATAATATGTCTTTGCCACTGAAAAAGTAAATTACTTTTTTTTTTTTGTAGTGAGGTGGTAGTTTTGGTAGTGTTTGAAGTAGGTTTCCCATTGTGGCTGCATTACCACCCTGGGTGTGTTGTCAATTTATTTCTTACATATACACACAACTTTCTCCACTAATGTCAGTATCCTTGGTAAATGTGAACAAAACAAGCTGTGGAAAATGATCTTTGCTGTTCATTCTCTTGTTCTTTTATTCAAAACATTCACAAGAACGTTACCTTTAATGAAGAATATTTGTTTTCTTTCAATTATTTTACTTATCATAAAACGTTTATTTTTAAACCTCAATTTGAAAAAAATATCAGCATCCCTGCATTTAGTACTTTGTGCAGCCTCTTTTGTGAATCTGCCGGAATCTCCTTTGTGCATAAGTACAAATAACCCGTGCAATTATTAGTATTTGAAACCTATTATTTGGTCATTCAACACAGTGGAGGAGAAATTTGGCCTGTGTGTTACTTCATGTTTATCCCCCAGTGAAAGAGGATTTCATGTCTCAGCACTGACGTATTCAAAAGCACACAAGAAACCATATTATACAAAATTAATGGGAATGTTTTTCAGTTTTTCAGATTTCAGACTGTATTTCTGATTTTTACTAGGATTTTTGTCTTGCCATTAATCATGGAACATGTTTTGGATTTCAGTTAGCTTTTGTGAATATTTTGAACAAAAGACCAGAAGCATAAGCAGCAAAGGCAATTTTTCAAATAAAATAAATGATATGAAAACAGTGTGAATAATAGCAGTCTGGGTAAAAGATGAAAAGCACCAGCATATGTGACCTACATATGTAGTAAATTTACAGTTGTACTGCTATTTAATGGGTTTCTTCCATAGATACTTACTTATGGGAGAAAACAGCTGTGACATTAAATGATCAATATTCCATGACTTCAGATATCATCAGATTAATTGATGAGCAAAATAGTTGCCAGTCCTACATTTAATACGCTATTCATACAGTATTAGTCTTTTGGAAGTTCTGTGACTTTGGGCGATTACATGTGTTGCATTTGTGAAAATCTTCTTTTGTAAACACAGTTGGAAATTTGGAAGTGGTTTTGTTTCCGTTTGAGCAGATTGAGTTGGAGCTGCTTTAAACTATGAATGAGGTCGTAATAAACACCAATACAAGCTCAGAGTGTAAATGCTGCTTGTGCTTGTGTCTGTGAAGGACTTTACTGTTGTTCTGGAAATGAATAATCTGCTGCTTTTAAATTTGGTTGTTTGTTTATTTAGTGATTCTGTGAGTTACTCGTTGTACACGCACGCTCACACTTAACACATTGGCAGTTTGACATAAATGTCTTTCACAACATACCAGAACAACAACTGGCTTTGTGATGGGCTCTTCGAAATCCTGGTTTTAGCCACGTACAGTATAAAGATCTGGAGTGTGTTTTCTCTCAGTGTGCGAGTTTGTGTTTGACCTTCAGCGGTGGATAAAGGTTGGAGTGTGTGTAGGTCTGTTAGGGTCCTCTGTTCACTCTGAAGTCGCTCTTGTTGGTTTAATGTTTTCCCTCATTTCCCCTGGCAGTTTTTTTTCTGAAACACACACACTGCATAAACAGGTCTTTGTGTACAGGCCTGGGGAAAGACAGAATGGCACACACACGTTCAGTAAACAGAAACTTGTGCTCAAACTTACTAAGCTTCAAACTTTCTTACACTAACTTGTGAATTTTGTAATAAAAGCTTTAATGCCACTCCATTAGACTTTTACAACTGCAAGCCTTTTATTAAGAGACGCTTTTATGCTAAACTACTTAAAATGCAACACGTGATTAATTAAGAGCGACAACATAAGCAGTATAGAAATTTATTTTATTTAATTTCGAACGTATGTCAGTATTAAAGGAATGGTTATTCAAAAATGAGAATTTTCCCCCCTTACGGGATTCCAAACCATGATTTTCAGAACTTTAGTGAAATGCTCACTCAGTTTTTTCATATAATGAAAAAATCTAAACCATTATCTCCTCCACCACAGCTCAATATTCAAGTTTGTCTGCCTATAAATGTGCGTCATCCAGATGTGTTAGACAAAATTTGTGTCAAATATCATTGTTTCTTGTGTCTGAGCGTTAAATAGGAGGAAAAGATTTTTTGTGAATGATACCTTGGCTTTGTGTGAAAAACAGACAGAAATTTAAGTAGTGTATGACTTGGGCATGCTTGGAATGTACCATACAAGTCATATGGACTGTCACGTGTCACATGACACTGATATTTATATAAAAAAAAAAGCTGTAAATATTTTGCTCAAGGAAAAAAGGAAGTCATACATGTTTGAAACAACTGTTGCATGTTTAACATTATTGAAAACATGGATTAGTTAATGTTAGACAGTACAACATGCAATAGACCAGTGTTGGGCGTAACTAGTTACGAAGCAATTAGTTAATGTAATTTAATTACTTTTCCCTTGAAAACGTAAAGTAAGGGATTGCTCTTATTTTTTCTGTTATTTTTTTCTGTAATTCAGTTACTTTATATGTAATTGAACTTAATCCTGTGTATAGGCTGTAGAACATTTATATACAGTGCAATACAATGGTGGATTTAACATCAAAATTTAAAGTCTAATCTTAAAATACATGCTTTTTATGTACCATTCTCACTTTTGAATACTTTTGTGAGTTAATAAGAATATTGGTAACATTTTAGTGTCCAGTTGTCACTATTAACTGGTTAATAGCATGAATTTTACAGAGATATTGGCTGTTTATTATTACTTAAAAAGTAGGGATGTTCATTTCAGCTATTTTTCCTAACAGACAGTCGACACTCATTAACCGATTATTAACCGTTAACCAACAAGATTATTTAATATTAGAATTTAATTATTTTAGAAAGGATAAGTGTCTGTGACCCGTTAAAAACACCATACAAATAAAAGCAAGCCGCTTACAGTTTCGATTATCTGTATGACTAGGAGCAGTCTCCACTGTTAGAAGGGAAAAAAAACAATTGATTGCGCCGGCGCCGCACACACATTCAAGCATTGCTAACTTGACAGTGCAGCCTTTACATTATCATAACAAAATACAGTCAGCCAAACATTTGGAAAAATCACACTGCTTAATTGTTATCAACGTACTGCTGTGATATTATGCCAATGAATTTGTTTTATGTGAAATCTGGAATGCGAGTGAAGTACAAAACCAGGTTTACATAATAAATAATATTTTGGCGTTCAAATACATCTCAAATACAGAAACATTTGGATTTGTGTCGTATGAGAGACCCAACATTAGTTTCAGTTTCACTTTAGCCTAAATGAATTAGTTTTGGCTTGTCGTAATAGCTTCTTATATTTTTCATTCTTGTTCTTTTCTGAATACTGTTAAATTGAAACCTAGCCTATTTTTATAGTGTTTGTCAACATTTTGCGTTGGCATCAGGTCTGTTACTGAATGTAATAATAAAATGCGACTTAACAATTTACAAAACTTTTTTTTCTCTTAAAAATGCAGTTTTGTCTTATTTTAACCATTCAGCAAACGTTTTAAAATATTGTGATTTAAATTACTGAGGAAAAAAAAAAAACCTTTTAAACAGTTTAACTGATTGTATTAATCGGTCAAAATTCTTTCTGTCGGTTAATGGTTAACCGGTTAAAATGAGCATCCCTATTAAAAAGCACAAATTAATGTCTTATTTTGCAAGACCTTATTTTAAATCCCTAATCCTACCCAATTCTTAAACTGAATTGTCAGCAACTACTTTATGGAGTATTAATAGGCAGTAATTAGGAGTATATTGAAGTTCATAGTTAATAGTTAAAGTGTGACCAGAAGAATTTGTGTAGTTATCTGTTATTTATTTGAAAGAATTAAAATAACCTTTTCATGTCCGTCAGAATGGACTACTTGCACTGAGCCTCGTGACGCACTTCCGTTTTGAAAGCTTATTTCCGGTTATGTACATTTTCAATGCGCTGTAATCATCTAGTTGACTTAAACACCTAATAAAATTAGATTTTGCGGGATGCTTTCAAATTCAGCAATTTTCAGAGACAGGAGAAGACACATTCTGATGATTACTGTGTGCAGAATTTTCCAAACTCAATGGAATGTGAAGTTTTAATCCAACATTAACCGATCTGAGAAAGCGGTGGCTGGTAATCATACGTGACTGTTCAGCACAGGGTGTCAGTGCTCTATAGTGGCCTAATCGTGACGCTGCAGTTTGTGAGATTGAGAAATTGAATAAGATCATAATGAACTTTTTGTATCTGTATTAAATATGTTAGTCACTATTCTGTGTCATATTCTGTCATCGTTTCACTGTATGTAGTCTAATGCCAAAATATGAATATTCAATAGTCGCACTGTCAGCGTGTTACTGTTAAAATTATTTAAATGTTTAACATCGTTAAATAAGGCATTTACTGCACGTTCATTCAGCCATTTTAAACAATGGAATAAGCTGTAGGGACTCGGAATAAGAGCATCAACACACACAAACTAATTAACCATTATTACAAATAAAACCATTGAAGTTAAACCATATAACCACAAATTAACTCAGGTTGTACTACACTGACCATAGTTTAACGATGGTATGCTACTTGTAGTAAAAGTGTTGTTATACAAATGGTAAAAATGGGAAAAACATGGCACTTTTACTACAGTAAATCCATGGTTAGTTTTCATAAGGGTGTTTATCAGTCAAACTTATTTAAAACTGTGCAATCAACAGGTATGAAATATGATCAGTAAAATACTGTTCATGAGAATGCGAAAGGTTAGTGGGGAAATATATTTATTTATTATTCAAAATGCACATACGGAAGGGAAATATATTCATAGTAACCTTTCAGCAGGTTGAACATGATTCATGTTAACGCAGAGAATATGATTAATTGTTTTTTTTTTTTTTTTTTTAAATGCCAGTCCTAAAATGTAGTAATAATCTGCATCCTCATGAGAAACTGTCTGTATGTAGGTGCGCTGAACGCTAACTGGAAACTACCAAGCCATAACAAGTAGTTGTGCAAGTAGTCCAGTGAACCAGAACTGAGCAGCATAAATGTGCATAATAGTATGTTTGTCAGCTCTCAATATTTTCTTTTGTACTGTATGTGACACTCACACAACACATTTCAATATTAGTGGCTCATACAGCATTTTAAGCTCAGTTTTTATGTTTTTCTGAGCAATACTATGACTGGCACTTTCCAAGTTGTTCTTTGGTGTCTCTCTACACTTTGGAGCATTACAGCATTACATGTCTCATGTTTTTTATTCTTTTGTAATTGTTATATATGTGGAATTATCAAACATACAGTAATAGGTCATGAAAATTAGGTAGTTTTAAAAGCATCAAATGTCTGTGTCATTGGTTTTTATCTTGTAATGTAGGAATGACAAACTTTTCTGCATGATAATACACTTACTTATGATGATTTTGTGTTTTTTTTTTTTCTTTTTTTTTTTCCCCCCTGTGCAGAGATAGTTCACTCGAGCAGGTCTAGTCTGCACAGAGCTCATAGTGAAGAAAGCCCCAGCACCAGCAGCCCCCGTGGAAGGTCAGCAAAAATATCTTTATTTTCCACATTGTTTATCACTGACTATTCTTAGTGTATTTTGCTGTTCCTCCTGTTCTTTGTCTTTCATCCTAGTAAACGCAGCCTTGTTTTCTATGCTATCCTAAATGGGCTGAAGAACCACAAGTTGGTGTTCGTACAAGTTTTGGTTATTGTCTCTTATTTGGAACTTATGTGGAACCAACTCCAGAACTGCATTTCTATCTGTTGTAAAACTGTTAAATATTGAAATTAATAAATGAAGAAAAGAGCATACCAGCTTTTTGGTGCATGCAGTTACTGTTTATGAAACACTGCACACACAGTTATTTATTATGACTGAATTTAGCTGAGAGAACATACTTTTAAGAAACTCTGTTGCTTAACTGTTAAATTAAAAGGACAAAAATGTCAGTTCTATCAGACCAGGAGCAGAGTTGCCAAACCCACCAATAATCAAATAATCACGACTGGCAAGCCAATTTGTTGCTTGAAAATTTTGGTGATAAATGTTGTCTAGTCAGTCTTAGGCCTGAATAATAGATCCCAAATAATAGAATTTGCTTGGGCAATCTAGCAAATTGTGTGCACTCTTCGTGGGAGTATTACAGGATATTTACTAAAAATACTTGCCCCACATACAGATATGTTGGACACACCCATAATTAAACATTTTCACAGCGTGTGGGTTTACAGAGGCATAACAGGAAAGACACAGAAATAACCAGCATGCATACATATAATAACAACACTGTGTGTCTGATATGAATCCCTCATATGTTTTCAGAAGTTTAGCTCATTCATCCGTGGGTTCTTGCGGAGATTCTCCAGCTGATATCAGAGGAGCTGTTCTCACCAATGGCGAACTGAATGGAGAATCCTCAGACAACGCATGCCGCAGCAACTCAAAGACGGCCATCAGCAGCCTGAACAGCGCTGGTCAGATACACACACAAACACACACACATTTACAAACATACTTGTACAAAGTCACTTCAGGCTGCGATAAAATATTATCATTACATAATGTGATAACAGATGATGAGCGCTCATCTTAGTGGTAATTCACAAAAGGTGTTTTTATTTTGACAAAATATCTAAGAACAGTAACATTTTTTGTGCTTTTAAAGGATTAGTCCACTTCCAGAACAAAAAATGACAGATAATTTACTCACCCCCTTGTCATCCAAGATGTTCATGTCTTTCATTCTTCAGTCGTAAAGAAATTATGTTTTTTGAGGAAAACATTTAAGGATTTTTCTCCATATAATGGACATTTATGGTATCTGCAAGTTTGAACTTCCAAAATGCAGCTTAATGGGGTCATCGGACGCAAAGTTCACTTTTTCATGTTGTTTGAACATTAATGTGTGTTGGCAGTGTATGTACAAATCTACCCTATAATGCTAAAAATCCATGTTGTGGTTTTTAATTAATCTGTAAAAATAATATCCCCTTTTTCAAATCGAGCCGTTCTCAGATGTCTGTCGTTGTTGCGTCACGCCGACAGAGGCTGCTCCCATGATAGTTGATTGACATGAGCGTCTTACCTCAGATCAGCTGTAACAGTCCGACCTCCATTGTTTCGATGCTGGAGCAGGGATGTAAGTTAGACAAGAATATCTCAGATTGAGCGATTGAGGTGTTGTGTTGCTGGATGTAATAATGAACATGGTGGTCGTCATTTACTCCCAACATCTGAGCCGCTGAAGATGCAGTGGATTACACTTGTTTGTGAAGGGAATGCACCTCCCGATCTACATAAATGTGTCTATGTTCTCGCAAATCATTCGTGATCCAGCTTCACCTACAGCAGAAGTGAGTGTAAGGTTTTTTTTTATGAATCTCTGCAATCACCTTTCCTAATAACGTGCTAGTTAGCAAGTTTACCGGCTAAATGCGGCTTAAGTAAACAGTCACTCCACAGAGAGAAGAGAGGGGTGGGGCGAGCAGAGCTCATTAAGTTTTAAAGCAGCCTCGAACAGAACAGGATGATTTTTGCAGAGCTTAATTACAATTAATATACATTTTTTTTATATACTTGTCTAGTGCTGTGTGAGCTCTGTCCATTCACACGTTTACACCAAATGCAAATTTAATTATTTGCGCGAGTAGATTACATACAGAGTCGATGCAAAGACGTGAATAGAGGCGAATTCACGCTGGGCTATGTGAATGAAGCGAAATGTGTGGGCGCCCAAGTTCAAACATTTCAGCAGAAACTTCGCATGAAGCGTTCTTGTGCAAGTCAATCAGCGAAGAGCTTATTGACAAGTTTGGTTGAATCAGCAAATGGAAGAGGGCATTATTGTAGCCAGAAATGTATAATATAGGTATCTGGAGCATAGAAACAATTAAAATCAGTTGTAGTGGTAGTTGTATGTTATTAGCATGGCTACAGAAATGCTGCTAAACATAAAATAATAATAATAATGTCAGTGTATAAAAAATATAACACAGCAGAAAAATATAACACACATTAATGCAGGATTAATAGGCTACTCATCCACCTCTGGATGGTGCTGTGAACGCAGACACGTCGGCGTTTCGCTTTCCAGCATATTTGGGAATTCAGCAGGTACAAAGCAGCGATCGTAGTTATCTCTATCATGGTTGTATTTCAAAAAACTCCCATCTCATTTTCTCCTCCAACTTCAAAATCATCTTACATTGCTGCAGAAGTACCAACCCAGTGTTTACAGTGAACGTGTAAGGAGGGTCAAACACCCCTTACAAAAAAGGCAAAACAGCGATGTATGATGATTTTGAAGTTGGATGAGAAAATGAGATGGGAGTTTTTCGACACGCCCTAACTGTCATGAACTGGAATACACAGAGTTCACGCAGAGCTAGACAAGATGAGCGTTTGAGATTCAGAAGTATATAAATTTTATTTTATTTATTTTTTTATTATTATTATTTATAGATAAGACCCTTCTTGCTTGGCTGGGATCGTTTAGAGCCCTTTAAAGCTGCATTTTGGAAGTTCAAACTCGCGGGCACCATAAGTCCACTATATAGACAATGTTTCTTTAATTTTTTCCTCGAAAAACATAATTTCTATACGACTAAAGAAAGAAAGACATGAACGACAAGGGGGTGAGTAAATCATCTGTAATTTTTTGTTCTGGAAGTGAACTTCTCCTTTAATAATAAGCATGTTCCATCCTTTATTCTCTCATTCATCTGACTTTTCAGTAGCTTTAATAATTCCTGTCCACTGAAAGCTGGATATGTTTACATGATGCAGTATAAACGATACTGCAAAAATTTGCTGTTAAATTTACATTTTTGTTGGTCTTTGCTCAGGTAAAGGGGAAACGGCTGCTAATGGGATAGAGGGTGGTCATCTGTCACGTCCAGCTCTGTCTTCACCCTCACTGAGCTCAGCCCCCTCTGCTGAGATGGACAGTTCTGCACTGCCAGCAGCCACAGAGACCCCATCCACCACTGACCAGACCAGTACAGCCACAGAGACAAACACCACCGATGCACTGCCTGCTGGGTACGTCAGAGAGCAGGGGGCTGAATATAAACATGAATGCATGCCATATCTGTTTGCTCAGTGTATTTATCTCTTGTAGTTGGGAACAGCGAATTCTTCCTCATGGACGAGTCTACTATGTGGATCATAACACAAAGACCACCACATGGGAGAGACCCCTCCCACCAGGGTGTGTATCTGTCTTTTTCACGTTTTTACATGCTGATGAGTTGCTAATGCAATGTCCATCCCTAAGAGTTTGCACATCAACATCAAATCTCAACCCTAAAAGATTTTAGATTTAGGTTGTGTGGTTAGTGTCGTTTCTAATAATATTGTAATTGTTGTTTTAAAAATGTGAAAGCATAGTTTATCCAGTACCACAGTATTTATCCAGTATGCCACTTTGCCTTGTGCACTCTTTTACTGTGGAATTAGGGCCCTAAGAATTACGTTTTATTTTTTCCCAAATTCCGTTTTTTCCATTTTAATTTTTCTGGATTTCATTTCTTTCTGTTTTAATTTTTCTCAACTCCTTTTTAATGGTAAATTCAATTTTATTAATTGAAGAGCATGTCTAATTAATTAAAATCAAGAAACACATACAGTTTCACTTCAGTTTAATAAAGGTTTAACAAAAATGACATGTTTAGGGCCCTATGAAATGTTTTATTTTTTCTCACCATATGTTTTGTTGTTATTATACTTAATTTATTCAAATGTATTCTTAAAATAGCCTTATGAAAGGTTTTTTTACCATCAGAAATTCTGTGTTGTGTATTTAAAATGTTCTGGTTATCAAATGAAGGCATAAAAACATTAATTTCGTTTATCTTTTAATTATTGAAAGTTAAGCAAACTTTTTTTTTGGCAAACAAAGGGGAATTTACTATTAAAATTAAAACGTGGAATAAATGTTATGTGATTATACCCTAAAAAAAATGCATGTTTAATTTTAGTAGTAGTAGTAATAGTGGTAATATATATCTGGCACAATGTCTTCACATGAAACCAGACTTTTATTTTGACGGGTTGCCATGTCTACCTTTGCTATTTTCCTAAAACGGAATGCTGAAAATCACTGCGAGCGTCACACGCGCTTCAGTGTGTGTAGTAAACAAAAACGCTCGTCTGCTCCATTCATTAAAGCAGAGACACGCAGAACATGCAGGATTCACATTTAAATGGTATTTTTGTGCCATAATATTTACAGATACTAGTCCATATTGCAGTTTGATTTAAGTGTAATCACCTACTTTTGATTAATTTATTCAAACTTTGACAAATTCCATGACATTCCGCATTATTCAGTAAATTCCATTTTTATGACTGGATTCCGAGATTCCGTCCGCATTTTCCACATCGCGGAAATCATAGGGTCCTATGGAATGAAGAATATCAACACACGATAGCAAGTGTCATATTGACCATGAAAATACCCACAAAAGATTATTTAAAGCTTTTTTTGTGTCAGTTGAGAACGTATCAAGTGAACATTACAAATTAAAGCTTTAGAAATAAATATTTTATTTAATTCAACATAAAATTTATTACACATAAACATTTCATCACAGAGCTCAGCATTTTGTTTGCGTACCGCCTCCGTCACCTTACGTACCCCAGTTAGAGAACCACTGCCCTACATCATATTTGCAGCATTCAACTATATGAAATATAAGATGATGTGCAGGTCTGGGGCGGGGCCAGTGCATTAAAATATTTTAATCTCATTATTTTTTCATAACTTATAATTTTTTTTTTAAGTTATATTTTTGGGGGTTTTTTTTTACACCTTTATTGTGAGAGGACAGTAGAGAGCTGACAGGAAAGTACTGGGAGGAGAAAGGGAAGCGGGATCGGCAAAGGATCTAAAGGCGGGATTCGAACTCGGGTCGTTGTGAGCGCAATTGCGCTATATGTCGTCGCACTAACCACAAGGCTATGGGTGCCGACCATAACTTAGACTGAACAGCTCTTGAGAGTATTTACAGTTCACATTTGTGCATGGCCACATACACGCTTATCCGGGTCTGGTGTTAATCCATGATTTATGTCTTTTGTAGATGGGAGAAGCGCGTGGATCAGCGTGGCAGGTTCTACTATGTGGATCACAACACCAGGACCACCACGTGGCAGCGGCCCACAGCGGAGTCTGTGCGCAACTATGAGCAGTGGCAGTCTCAACGCAGCCAGTTGCAGGGAGCCATGCAGCAGTTCAACCAGAGATACCTCTACCAGGTAAATACAGCACTACTTGGGTCATGCTTCATTATCCTCATGAACAAAGTGCTTCTGATTTACACGTCTTTTACTTGTCTTTGACAGTTAATAACAAAAAAAACATAACAGGACTGTGTACTAAGCTCTGGTTTAGAGGTTGCCTTACAGATAATCATCCATCACTGACTAGGATGTAACTGTTCATGCTGTATTTCATGCCAATCTGTTCTTGTCAATTTCTCTTATGACAGAAGTCTCGTATGCTCACCAAGTCTGCATTTATTTGATCAGAAATACAAAAAAACACAGTAATATTGTGAAATATTACTACAATCTAAAATAGCTCTTGTAAAGCTGAATCATCATTACTCCAGTTTTCCAGTGTCACATGATCCTTCAGAAAGTATTCTAATAAGGCGATTTGCTGCGATTTTTCTGACAATGGGGATGACTATTTGTGACCCTGGACCACAAAACAAGCCATTAGGGTCATTTTTTTTTTTAAATTGAGATTTATATATCATCTGAAAGCTGAATAAATAAGTTTTCCATTGTTGTATGATGTGTGTCCTATGTTGAAGGAACACTCCACTTTTTTTGAAAATAGACTCATTGTCCAACTCCCCTGGAGTTAAACAGTTGAGTTTTACCGTTTTCGTATCCATTCAGCCGATCTCCGGGTCTGGCAGTAGCACTTTTAGCGTAGCTTAGCATAGATCATCTGACTCTTCTGTAGTTACATCATGTACAAAGACGGACGAAAAATGAAAATTTGCGATTTTCTAGGTCGATATGGCTAGGAACTATACTCTCATTTCACCATAATAATCAAGGAACTTTGCTGCTGTACCATGGGTGCAGCAGGCGCAATGATATCTTAGTACACAATGTAACTACAGAAGAGCCAAGTTTCAGATAGGAAAAATATCATCATTATATATGGTCATTTTTGAGCGAGATGCTAACTGTCTAATCAGATTCAATGATCTATGCTAAAAGTGTTACCGCCAGACCCGGAGATCGGCTGAATGGATTTGAAATCGGCAGAACTCAAACTGTAGTTGAGTTGGACAAAAAAAAATCTAATTATTGAGAAAATCGTCCAAATGAAGTTATTAAAACTTAAAAACTTTCTGATATATTTGCGGTGGGAAATTAGCAAAATATCTTAATGAAACATGATCTTTACATAATATCCTAATAATTTTTGGCATAAAAGATTATTCTGACCCATATAATGTATTTTTGGCTATTGCTACAAATATACCTGTGCTACTTAAGACTGGTTTTGTGGTCCAGGGTCACATTTTAGTATTCTTTGATTAATAAAAGGTTCAAAAGAACTTTTGTAACATTAAAAATAAATTGATTAAAAAAAAAAATTCAACATTAATAATAAGAAATGTTTCTTGAGCACCTATTAGAAGGATTTCTAAAGGGTCATGTGAAGACTGGTGTAATGGTTGCTAAAAATTAAGCTTCACAGAAATTATATATGTATATATATATATAGTAGTTATAGTTTCAGGTAACGTGTCAGTAGCCACTTTCATACATTAAAATTGGCAAATTACTGTAAAATTCAAGCCATATGGATTTTTTTGTCTGCATCGTATTTATCATGGTATATTTGCATCAACTACATCATATCTGCTGTTCACACAAGTGACAGCTTTCTATCTTTTTGTTGTTGAGACACCAATCATACAACAGCACCAAAATGCTGATAAATGAATGTCAGTCACTCTGAATGACCTTTAAATGCTTTACTGCTTTCTTCATCCACCCTGTTGAGGAGAAGCGCTTTAGTTTCACCATCTGTCCAATCTGACAGCTTTTTTTTGACTTTATAGTGACCGGCGTAAGGGGCTGATCACACAGAAGGGGTTTTTGCTTTTACAACAACATGCCATACAGTAGTATCTAACTGCAAAGCTGCAGCAGTGATGCATTTTTAAAAGCACAGTAGGTCAAAGATCTAACACACTGACATGAAAACACAATTAAAAAGCAGTGCAGTACATAAAGTAATAGCACGTACAGTACGTTCTCAGTGAACTAGCTGTACTATATAGAGTGCTGAGTACACTGGTTTGTTCGCCAAAACAGAAATTTCCTGGTAACATCACATCATCTCATCCTGGAGAATTACTGATTTACCTGTATTTCTCTAAAGGGCCTGTTTATACATGATCTAAAGTGTATTTTACCAGAAATTTCACAGGAAAAACTGTGTGAGCACCTGTCTTTCAGTACAACATTGTAATACTTCGTAGTAATAATGTGACGTGTTTATCTATGCACCAATAATGAGATTATAAACACCTTTTATTTATATCAGCATTGATGTGGCAACGTTGCTTTTTTGAATGGTCGAACTCACAGCTTGACTATTAGTAGAGAGATGCTGCACAGATTTACTCAGAATTCAGGTTTGGCTTCATTCTTGAATGGAACCCCCTCTTCTCGAGCTTTAGGGTTCATTCTGCAAACTACTCCATTTTATAAACAAAGATAAAATTGGACCAAGATGTTTTGAATTTTGTTAACTTTAGAATACACAACAGTGTCATTTATGTACACAAAACAGCACTTCTCTGTAGGTTCTTTACACCACACTCAATAAGCCTTTGCGGCAGCACTTTTAAGGCCCGTGGAATAGATGAAGCTATGTTCGCTGTGCTCTCAGGATCCATATTAACCAGCCAAGACACACCCTTTAAGTTCAGAGTGCTTGAATACCACAACTCCATGCGAAAACTCAAATCCAATGAATCCGAGGCATAGGATAGTCCACCAAGTGTGTCTTGGCCTGCAGACGATAATAAGCCATGTAAAATGTTGTGCCTTTTTTTTTTTTTTTTTTTTTTTTTTTTTTTTTTTTTTTTGCTACAATAACAACCAGAGACGCCCAATCTAAGATGGGGATGAATCGTTGTGTCTTTAGACTTGATCTGAAACAATACAGTGCTTGCATACCTTGGAAAGGTTTCAGAAGAACATTTTGGATGAAGAAAGACTCTTTTCCAGTTTGTTTGTACTGCAATTGCCTCATTATAAATAGTTTAGTGTGTGTGTGTGTGTATGTGTATCGTCATCATGGCTTCGTAATATACTGATAATTTGCAGTTTAGGCCTCTTAAATAGCTTTCAAGTATGGCTTTTAATGATGATATGATGATAAAATGACTAATTCTTTTTTCAAACTAATACAAAATAAAAGTTTTAATATTGATGTTGTGTTATCCTTGATACTTGTTAAAATCAAAAAAAAAATAAATCCTCTCTATGTTGATTTTGCATTAAAGGGATTCAAAAATGACAATGTTAGGTGCAATATAGCAGCCAGCGGGTGCATTATGAGAAATATTGATCATGTTTATCTATTTATGCTTCTCTTATACTTGTACAATTTTAGATTTGGTTGTCTTCAACATTTATGGCACACATCAGTAACATAAAAGCATCTTTACACTACAGGGCTGTGGCCTGCTCAAACCCTAACATCAAAGTATGCAGTTGTATTTCGCTGTGTACATGCATTTATGCTGCCTCTGAGCAGGATTCTGTGTAAAGACACCTAAATGCTTCTACAGAGGTGCTTCTGTGCCATTCATGCAGTGTATATTTGGCAGTATATGATCATGTTATGAAGTTTAGATGGTAGTTTGCTGCGTTTGTTCAAGAGACCTTTGGTTTAATTCTCACATGAGTGTCAAATGTGACAGCTGATTCCAACATTACATGCTTACTGCAGTAGAAGTAGTTTTTTTTTTTTTTTTTTGTGCCATTGACACGACACGGCTCACTCTGCTGGTCTTGGCTCACGTCACACAGCACACTGGGCTTTTTGTGTGCTAATTGCAGCTCATTAGGATCTCCTGAGAGAATCATGTATCATTAACAACCGCTTCCGGCCTTAAGCGAAAATAAAACCCTCTCACTGTTGTTCTCTTATATATATATATATATATAAGAAGATTTTTCCAACGACAGTAGTACATAGTAATCATGTCTTTCAAGCTCCAAAAATAAGCTTTGGTAGAGAGGAAGACGAATAATGAGGTAAATTTGAGTCTGTTGAATATAGAGTACAAGGACTATTGTTTTCCTTTTTGGAGCTTGACAGCTGTTAATATGTACTTTTATTTTATGGGAAACACTTAACGGAGAAGGTAATCCGACAATTTTACTGCAATAGACCTTAGTCAGGGTGGATACTGAGATGAATGCGAGGCTGTGCAGGATAGACTATGGCCTTTATGGCCTAGATCGTGTGATTTTCGGAGCACACAACTTTCATGACTTTTTATAAATCTTTTGAAGTTTTAACTTTATATGAGTTTTTATGTACTAAACGTTTTTTTTTTTTTAAAGCGAGACATTTTGTCAGCTTAAACGTTGCAGTAAATCAAGCCACATTTATTTATGTAGTGCTTTACACAATACATTGTTTCAAAGCAGCTTCACACAATAAACAGTATTAATGTTGCAAAGTTATTCAATTATGAAACACATACAACTGCAGTTGTAAAACGGCTCCAGTAAGATACTAATGTAATTATTCAGCTCAATTTACTTAAATGATAATTCAATTTAGTCCAATAACAATACGATCCATTGAACAAAATTTACTTATGTCTCTCCCAGCCTTGTCTTCATTCCTGTCAGACATTAAAAGTGCTGCTTCCTGATTCATGTCAGAATTAATTTTGGGATGAACTTCTCCTTTAAGTAAAAAAGGAAAGTTTTTATTCTGTTGCCAGTTATGTGGACAATCGAGTCTTCTATGCTTAGTGAGTAATTCTGTTTTCTTTTGTCTCTCTATTCTTTTTTTGTTTTTTTTAATGTATTCGCTCACCCTCTCTCTCTAAGCCTTTATTTTTTTCTCTCCTTCTCTCTCTGTTTCTTTGAGGCTTGGTTTGGGTCTAATGGCTGTGTGGAGGGAGTGAAGATGATGTCATGGTTTTCTTTCATTTTTTTCCTACCTTTTTTAGTCATAGAAACTGCTGAGGGTGGGGCATACTGACACACGCACGCTAGTTTTTAACATCCCCCTCATTTTTGACCATCTTTAGCCCAACTAAGGCATACAACTGCTATTGCTTCATAAATGAAGATGTGAGATATCAGATACGCCTCATGCACAAGCACCACTGATATAATGGCTTGCTGGAAAAAGGACAAAACTATGGTAAAATGGCTATTGCGAGATGCCAGTTTAAAGTTCGCTTAGTCAGAGCTCTTGGCTGCGAGTGTAGGAACGCCTTGAGTTTAAGACGAATGCAGTGACACGGTAAAGGCCCATAGGAAAATGGCAACACTCATGGTCTTCAGTGCTCACTGCATTTAAGTTTTATTTATTTTTTTATTTTTCTTTCTATAACATCAACAGTTTCTTTAAAATTGAAGTGATTAGATGTTAAAATACTTTATCGTATACCAGCTTAATATGCACAATAAAACCTTTAACCGTGAAGAGTATACATACTGTGCCTCTGTGACTCTATGAGAGCATTACTGTGTTTGTTAGAGCATCCAAACGTGCCCAACACAAAAACATCAACTTAGCCAGTAGTGGCATGAGTTTGGGGCAGGATGACCTGCTTGATGGAGTAGACGGCAGACGAGGGGCGTGCTTAGGAAACCCAAGTATTATTTAGCTATTCCATTTATGATGCTTGGGTTGCAGAAATTACACACTTCACCGTTAAATAAGAAGTATAAGAGAAAACGGAATTAAATTATATAAATTGTTAAAAATATATGCAGATGATTAAGACTTGCCCTGTTTTAAAATAGTCTGTTCTATACAGGGACAATCTTAAATGCTTCATAGGGGACCATCATAAAGTGACAGCCTGAATTTTGTGTAGATAAAATTGATTGAAAAGTAGATCTTTGTGAGTATTAAATTCTCGTTTCATAATGTTTAATGCCAACTATGTTATTTTCTGAAAGTATAGTTATGTCCCAGCATGGATTAAAATAGTTTAATTTAGCCTGTGGTTTAAAAGGTCTGAGGTTTATGGAAGCCTGTTTCCACCAGTAAATAAAAATAAAAAAAAGGTTTTTTTTTTTTTTTTTTTTTTTTTTTTCTTCAATTCTGATTTTTTTTTTTTTTCTCGCAGCTGCGACTTTTTTTCCTCAGAATCGTGTCATATAAACTCAGAATTTACATTTTTTCTCCCTCAGAATCGCGTCATATAAACTCGGAATTCTGACTTTTTCCCTTAAAATCTCAGCATATAAACTTGGAATTCTGACTTTTTTTTCTCAGAATCGCATTATATGAACCGTTATTCGTATAAACTCGAAATTCTGACTTTTTTTCTCAGAATCGTGAGATGTAAATGACTCACAATTGCGAGTTATAAAGTCTAGTTCTGAGGAGAAAAAAAAATATGTTCACAGAATTGCAAGTTTATATCTCACAATTCTGACTTTATAACTCTGAGAAAAAAGTCAGAATGGTAAGATAAAAAGTCGCAATAACCTTGTTTTTTTTATTTTTTATTCAGTGGCGGAAACAGGCTTCTACTGTGCTTTGTAATGTCATCTTTAAGAAAAAGAGCCATTTTTAAATTTACTCCATACATTTTTTAGGGGTATAAATGCACAAACATGCCCACAGAGTTTGCGTTTGACTGTTTTTCATATATAATTATGCCCATCTAAAGCACACACACTGGGTGGATGTTTTTGGTGTACAAATAAATGAAATTTCCGTGCACCAAACACACACACACACACACACGTGTGCACAGAGTAAACACAGCCATGGTGGGTGAATAAAGGTGCTTTTGTCCGGTGGGGGGCTGGGCCATCTGGAGCGCTCATGAATGTTCACTTCAGTCCGCTCAGACATCGCGCCTCCCTGTGTACTTTCACAGCTCCGCTAGAAGAGGACGGAGGCATGGGTGGGGTCGGGATTGGGCGGATGGAGACAGGGTGGGGCTTTCTAGCAGCCAGTGAGATCATTGGAACACTGCATGCATATGTGTGTCAGTGTGTGTGTCTTTTTCTGCCCGTAGCAGGCATGTAGTATTTGGACGGCACTGGCTAGGCACTCGAACACCTCCGTCAGTCTCTGTTCTGAGAGCGGGAGGCAAACTCTGTGATCTGCTGAGTTCAGCACCTTCTAGAAACATCCAGCACGTTGTCTCACAGGGTTTATTGCAGTACAGCTGTAGGTAGAAGCCCACCGGCAGCTGTAGTTTGTATGGTCCTGCTGTTTTTTGGGTTGGTACTGGTTTACTTGAACAGGTTTCTGTGGGTTCTGTTGTGAGGGGGGTGTTACACAGAAAAGGTTCAGAAAGTGTGTCCTAACTACTGTGCGTGTCTCTCTCTGTTTGTCTGTTACAGTCGTCTGGAGGTCCGGTGGAGAATGACCCGCTCGGGGCTCTTCCTCCAGGCTGGGGTAAGTCCTCCTTCAAGCTTTATTTTCAGGTCCGGTGTCTTGAGCTCAGTGTGAGTTTGACGTTAACTTCAGGAGTAGAGAGAGGCCTAGAATCGCTTAGGCCAGAGTTGGCTGAAATATTCATGCTACTTAATATTTAAAACTTTAGTGCTGCATCTGCTGATGTATAGTAGATTTTGGTGGCATCCAGCAGCACCACAGGAACTGTGTAGTCAACAGGATTCGTACATAGGCCAAAACAGAGATGAAAATACATTCAGAACCATTTTGGTCTCAAAGCAGCGACATTTAATAGTAACGTGTAATAGTAAGGATCAGCAGCAAAATAAACCTCGACGAGGTGATCCAGACCACAAAGTGAAGCAGAGCCTGATCATTGTCTTAGTTATAACATAAATAGCCATGAAATATTGTTGAGCTAATTTCTTTTATTGGACACTGGATACAAAATTAAAAATGTGTACCTATCCATATAAAACAAAACAAAAATATTGGTTTAAAAGAATTTGTATTTAATTGTTTCTGTCTGTTAAAAACTCATGTAACAGTACTTCTAGTTCAGCAACATAAATGGAGCTAGGAAATCTTTGCGATGAGAGGGTTAAAAAGGGGAAAAAAAAAATCAGAAAAAGAGAGTGTTGTGTGAGCAGTAATGTGAGGGCTACTGTGTGCTCCACAAACGACTCTTAATGAAAACAAGATGTTAGTCGTCAAGTGAATGAGGGGGTGAGGGGGTTCTTGCAAAGGGCTGCGTCTTTCTCTGTGGAAAAGCGATTGGCCAGCAGATTTTCTCTTTTCTTTTTCTATCTTTAGATCCTTAAGCCTTCTTTCTGTTTTTTAAACCCAGTTGAAAAGTGATTATTTGAGATTGTATGTTGGAGCAGGCGCTAGCGAGATGCCGCACTTACTTGTCAGTTTTCAGTCAGCGCTGTCAAATTTGACACTCTTTTACCCATCAGCGTATAGAGAGAAAACAGAAGAGGATCACTTTAAATGTTATGTTTTCAATATGTGAAAGAATTGGTCACCCGTTTCATCAAAATAGGGAAGAATCAGTAAATAACAACTTAAACTGAGAAAAGAGCACTACAGTAAATTTGTTATAAAGAATAATGTAAACGGTATATGTTTTGTAATGACATAATGGTGGGTAAATAATGACAGCGATTGGATTTTTTGGGTGAACATTTCTTTTAATGACCAGTCTAAACAGTAACACCCAGTTACAGCATTGCTGTACATTTATCAGGAAGCAACAGCGTTTACAAGTAAAGTTTGATGGATTCATATTTTATGTAATGTATACTTATTGCATAACACATTTATTGCATTTTTAGCGTTGTTTTTAGCTATAACTCAAACAACTACACAATAAGGTTTCATTTTTTTAAATTAGATAACTACATTTGTTAAACTAAACAATGAAAATATTTCTACAGCATTTATTAATTTCAGTCTGTTAATTTCAACATTTAATGTCAAAAGTTGTATCTGTTAATAGTTAATGCACTGTGAACTAACATGAACAAACAACTTACATTAACAAAGGTTAATAAATGCTGTAAAAAAAAAACCAAATATATATATTTTTATATATATTTTTATATTTTTATATATATATATATATATCTTTTAAAGGAGAAGTACACTTCCTAAACAAAGATTCACATGTAATGTACTCACCCCCTTGTCATCCAAGATGCTCATGTCTTTCTTTCTTCAGTCATAAAGAAATTGTTTTTTGAGGAAAACATTTCAGGATTTTTCTTCATATAATGGACTGATATGGTGCCCCGATTTTGAACTTCCTAAATACAGTTTAAATGTGGCTTCAAACGATCCCAAATGCAGTTGTAAGACAAGACAAGCGTTTGAGATTAAAAAGTATTTAAATTGTATTTTTATAAATAAAAACATCCAATCATTTCACTAGATAAGACCATTCTTCCTTGACTGGGATTGTTTACAACTGCATTTGGGATCGTTTGAAGCCGCATTTAAACTACATTTTGGAAGTTCAAAATTGGTGCACCATATCAGATCAAATTTATGGAGAAAAATCCTCAGACACGAACATCTTGGATGACAAGGGGGCGAGTACGGTATATGTTTTGTAATGACATAATGGTGGGCGAGTACATTATATGTGAATCTTTGTTTTGGACTTTAACTTCTTTAAGCTGTTTAGCTGTTAAGACCATTCAGCTTAATGATATGTGTGCTGAAACTTGTTTTTTTTTTTCCTTCAGAGAAACGCCAGGACAACGGAAGAGTGTACTATGTCAATCACAACACACGGACGACGCAGTGGGAGGATCCTCGAACCCAAGGGTAATCATGTCCTCCTGTCACGTGACCCATAGCAAATGATCTGCAGATTGTGTGTCTTGCGTCAGTAAGGGGAAGTTACTTTGAAAATGCAAAGCTGTTAGCTGCTCATACTTGAGCTACCTTTTTGAAAATATAGTTGCCAACAATACAAGTTACTAACAACCTTAAAGCAGTACGTGACTTAAGCAGTGTTTTTCATCTGGCACATATGATGTATCGCAAATATTTAATTTTATTTTCAACTGGCACCGGATAATGTCATGCCATGTAATGTGCCAAAAACAGCTATAGTGCGACTTGACATAAAAGTGGGCAAGAGTTGGCTAAAATTGGCAGTTTTAATCTGATTGGCTGATAGGCCTGCAACCCCAGGACAAATGTTTACCGCCCACTTGGAAACGAAGTCCTGTTTGCTGTCAAAATAAGCACTTCTGAGGAAGTTAGAATCTAGTCACTGGATATGCACAAGAAAACGTTTGTTTTCAAGTATGTTTTCTGACGTCAGATTTGCCCAACTGCACTCAACTGCTTTTTGTCAGTCAGAGGGCCTCCTGTCTAAGAGGGTGTTTTTTTTTGCACTCCATGCAGTGTGTATCATACTTTTAATGCCTAACTCTGTAACTACTACTAGGAAAGCTACGTTATTTTTAAGGTAGTTGCCTGCTTAACCAAAATGACTACCACACATTATCAAGCTCATCCACTTAAGCTGCAAAACATTCTTTGTTTGCTCATTTTTTTTTTTTTTTTTTTTTTGCATTGTTTATTTGTTCATTGCGTTTTAGATTTTACTGAAAAACATAGTTTTATTTAGTGTTAAGCGTCCAGCAGGGTGCGCTGCTCTCACTGCCCTCCTCCATTTGCAGGATGATCCAGGAGCCGCCCCTGCCGCCCGGCTGGGAGATGAAGTACACAGCAGAGGGGGTGCGATACTTTGTGGACCACAATTCTCGCACCACCACCTTTAAAGATCCTCGGCCAGGCTTTGAGTCAGGGTAAACATCACACACGCTATAGCTCAGATTGCATGTTCTGATTGTATGTGAAGGCAGGAGCTGTTCGTTCACTTCGACAGAGAGACAGACAGAGACAGTCGATCAAGGACTTGATGCTGACCCACTTACAAGGGTTTCTCAGTATCTAGACAGCAGATGCTCAATGCAGTGTCGGTGTATGACACATGAGAAAGTTTAAAATTCAAATATAAACTATATATACACTACCTGTCATGATTCCACGTTTGGAATAATTATGATTTGAGCCGTTTTTGAAACAAGTCTCTTTTGCACAACATTACTGCATTTATTTGATCAAGTATATAATAAAAACAGTAATATCTTGAAATATAATTATAATTTTAAAATAACTACATTGTATTTTAAAATATTTTAAAATTAAATTTATTCCTGTAATCAAAGCTGAATTTTCAGCATCAGTCTTCAGTGTCACATGAGCCTTCAGAAATTATTCTAATTTGCTGATTTGCTGCTCAGTTATTATTAATTGTTGCAATTAGTATAAATGTTAAAAATGTTTTCATTAGAAAGAGAAAGTTCAAAACAATTACATTTATTTGAAATCTTTTGGAGCACAATAATTCATCTTTGCTGAATAGAAGTGTTTTTTTCTTTCCTTTTTTGTGGTTTCCACAAAAACAGTTTTTAACGTAATCAGAAATGTTAGAATGATTTCTGAAAGATCATGTGACACTGTAGACTGGAGTAGTGATGCAATGAAAATTTTGCTTTGATCACAGGAATAAATAGGGCCCTATGAAATCGGTTTTATTTTTTCCCAAATTCCGTTTTTTCTGTTTTAATTTTTCATTTACATTTCCACATGCTAGTTTTCCTAAAATGCAGCGGTGAAATGCTCATGAAGTGACTCTCAGCAGATATTGTTCATGTATTTATGTCCTCGTTTAGTGAGACGACAGAAGCTGAATGTACCGCGAGCGTCACGCGTGCTTCAGTGTGTGTAGTAAACAAAACAGCACGTCTGCTCCATTCAGTAAAACAGAGACACGCAGAACATGCAGGAATCACATTTAAATAATGTTTTTGCGGCGTAATATTTACAGATACTAGTCCATATTGCGGTTTGATGACCTACTTTTGATTAATTAATTCAAACTTTGACAAATTCCGTGACATTCCGCATTACTCAAATCACAGGGCCCTAAATAAATGATATTTTACAATAGAAAACATTCTTGAAATGCAATCGTATTTCACAGTATTACTGTTTTTACTGTGTTCTTGATCAAATAAATGCATCCTTGGTGAGCAGAAGAGACTTTTTTCAAAAACATTAAAGAATCTTTTTTATTCCAAAAGTTTGACTGGTGATGTATCATTTGTTTACGCTGTAAATCCTCACACAGAATATTAGTGTTCTTTTTTTTTTCTTTCCTTTTCTCTCTCTCAGTATCTCCTTTGTTTCTTTCATGCATCTTTTTGTTGTCTTAAATGTCTCATTCCTCAGAGTTTCCCTCCTTTTAAAGTGGAGTGAACTGTCAAGACAACCTTTAAGTTACAATCCTTTGCCTGATCTGAATCACACGTAGTGATGCGTCACTTTGATCTGTTTATGGAAGTTGTGTGATGGCTGACTTTATTCTGCCATTTGCAAAGTTTGTCCAGTTTTTGTTGCTCAGATCCGCGTAAGAGCTCATGAGATCTGACGTCAGTGTCGGCGTCTGAAGCGCCACACTCCTGGAATAAATGACATCAGTATGTTCTCATGTGCTTTGGCTTCATGTTCTCTGTCTTCCTGTTTAGCTCAAGGCAGGGTGGCTCTCCGGGTGCGTACGACCGCAGCTTCAGGTGGAAATATCACCAGTTCCGCTTCTTGTGTCATGTGAGTTGTCCAGATCACTCTAGGTTTTGAGCTCGTGCATTTTGAATTTGAGCATTAACAAATTAACGCATGATGTCCTATTTGTTGACTCTTTGGACAGTCCAACGCGCTGCCCAGTCACGTGAAGATCTCCGTATCCCGACAGACTCTGTTTGAGGACTCATTTCAACAGGTGAGTATAATACAATGACAAACCAGATTGGTCTCCAAGTTATGGATGTTTAAGGCTAGTCCACACCAGGAATGATAACTCCAACTCCAGGATGTTCACACCACAACTATAGCTATTATGAACATTCATGTCCTATTAAATGTGTTTGAATTGTATCATACCCATTTTCAAGAGTCGGTATGGCAGTTTTTCCATCTGTTGGTCTGGATGCTAATGCAGTTGTAGTTAAAGTTGTTGGTGTGAACGGGCCTTTAGGCTAATATAATTTTATTTTGACCTCCTGAGGTGGACAAGCAACATTTCTAAACAACATTTTCACATCTTTGTTAAAAGAGTGGAAGGAAAAAACCTTTGTACTGAGAATGCCGTCATGTTTCCTTTCAGATCATGAACATGAAGCCGTACGACCTCCGCCGCAGGCTCTACATCATCATGAGAGGAGAGGAGGGACTGGATTATGGAGGAATAGCCAGGCAAGTTCATAATGTGGTGTCTCGCTGTTCGTCATCCTCATGTTCCTGCTCGTGTGCTGAGTGTTTCTTGTTTTCGGGGAGGCTTTGGTGTAACTTTTGCTCGTTGGTGTCTGGACCTCATAGTTGTCTTCCTGTGTCTGTGTCTGTCTCCTGTGTCCTGTCAGTGGTTTTACCCTATGGTAGGTTACGTCATGCTGTTCTACCACAGGGTAGAACCACGGACGGGATGTCTGGAGGTGTCTGCGTCGTCCTGTGGTGTGACCAAACCACCCCCATCCCCCAATCATGGTTCCCCTCTTTGCCCCTAAACCTTCTGTCCAAACACCCCTGGGGTCAAAGGTCAGGGCTTGGGTTCTGTTGTACTGCCTATGATTTGATGTGTGTGTTTGTGCTGTTGAACCTGTCATCACCTTCATCACTTTATGTGGCACCTGCATTGTTTTTTTACGTACAAAGTAAGCTGAGACTTCATTTTCTTTAATTCTTATGAAAAGTAAACACTGTCCATCAAATTGTGTTTGATTTGTTTTCCATTTTTAATTATTGTTTATTGTTAATAATTGTTTTGATTCTGTGTTTTTTTTTTTTTTTTTAATATTCCCTTTATTATTATAATTGTGTTTTTTGTAAATTTGTTTTCTTTTGTTTGATTTTGTTAGCATCTCTCACAAGTGGCTCACAGAATGATTGTGCCTGCATATCACAAACTAACATGTGTAAAAAACATAACTGTTTCTTAATGAATATGTTGGAGTGAATAGTGAACAGGGTTCCCATGGGTCCTTGAAATCCTTGAAAGTTTGTGAATCTGAAAAAAAAAAAAAATTCAAGGCCCTGGAAGGTTTTTGAAAATAAGCCTACATAGATACTTCTTGAAAGTTACACGCTTTTACGTGTTGCGTTAACTTAACGTTACATGAGTCCAAGCTCTTTTAATTAAAATCCATGCAAAAGTTAATATCAGATCATTTTAGAATACACTATAGGATGTACAGAATATTCTTCAGTTTTATGCAAAATAGAAATACGACAAATAGAATATCAGACCTCTGTAATATGTGACCCTGGACCACAAATCCAGTCATAAGGGTCAATTTTTTTAAATTTATATCATGCATCTGAATGTAGAGTAATGATAATAAGCTTTCCATTGATGTATGGTTTGTTAGGATAGGACAATATTTGGCTGGGTTACAACTATTTGAAATCTGGCATCTGATGGTGCAAAAAAAATCAAAATATTGAGAAAATCGCTTTTAAAGTTGTCCAAATTAAGTTCTTAGCAATGCATATTACTAATAAAAAATTAAGTGTTGATGTATTTATAGTAGGGAATTTACGAAATATCTTAAAGAAACATGATTTGCTATCTTAATGAAAGAAAAATGTATAATATTGACCCATACAATGTAAATTTGGCTTTTGCTACAGATATACCCATGCTACCTAAGACTGGTTTTGTGGTCCAAGGTCACATATGACCAAAAATTAATTTTTTGCATAGTGCTGTTTGACACATGAAAACTGTAACAATGTATCTTAAGGTAACACAATGTAACCTTGCTCTCACTTAAAATTTGTCCCCACATTAAGTCCTTGAATTTGAGAGTATTGGACCTGAAAAGTCCTTGAATTTGAAGTTAACTAAGGTGTGGGAACCCTGAGTAAAGGAAAAGCAGCCAAAAAGTGTCCAACATACATGCATTCTGTGCTTTTTAAACAATACGGTGTTTTAAAAGCTTCCCAGGATGGACCTTATGAAGTTAAATTAAAAGAATCACAGATTTTATGACATTACTGCTGTTGTAAAATGTGGTGATGAAGAGCAAGTTATGACAATGTAAATATTTCGAAATTGGTATTTCCTTTTGCCATTGTTAACAAGTTATGTGAGTTTTCAGTTCTTTCCCATCACTCTCATAAGTAGTTGTTTCTTTCATAAAGAAGCTTTGTGCAAGGCTTCTGTCAGGCCTCAAACTAAATGTTTCCATTACTGAAGACATCCGTTGACTACGTTCATAAATCATTCATAATTTATAATCTATAAAACCATTTTGATTTGTAAACATTTGAGTATTTCCCCAAACTGTCTTGATTTCTGTGTAATGTGCCAGCACAGTTTGTCTCAGTGATATGGGAATATTTAAATGGTGTATGTATGGTCGTCTTGTTACTGACATAATGTCTTCTATTTCTGTCTGTAGGGAGTGGTTTTTCCTGCTGTCTCACGAGGTGTTGAATCCCATGTACTGTCTGTTTGAGTATGCCGGTAAAAACAACTACTGTCTGCAGATTAACCCTGCTTCTTCCATCAACCCCGACCACCTCACCTACTTCCGCTTCATCGGACGCTTCATTGCCATGGTGAGAACGCCTTACGACTAGTAGTTTCACTCTGCAATAAATTAAACTCTTTCAGACTGTATTTCTGTACATCTGTGTGTTTGTGTGTATATGTGTTCTGGTATATATGATTTATAAGGACACTTCCTGTGACCCCCGTAAACCAAAAGGCTTAAAAAACATACTCTGTTGTTTTATGACATTCAAAAATTGCCAGTAGTTTCCTGTGAGGGTTTAGCTGTAGGGTTTGGGTAGGGCAATAGAAAATACAGTTGGTACAGCAGAAAAAACATTACGCCTATGGAGAGTCCCTGTGAACCACATATGCGAGTGTGTGAGTGTGTAGGGTGTAAACCTCATGGCACAAGAATGAAATCATTGCATTTTGATATAGTGACTGGTCTTATATTAAGATTTGGACCTAACACAAGCAGTTCCTCTCACACCCTTTTATATGCTGTGTGTTACATTTTTTTTCTCAGCCCTTATTTGTGCCTGATCTGAGCAGACTGTGTGACTCAGGGTGTCTGTGTTTTTTTTGGAGATCATTCCCACAGCTCTGTGCTGTTACGTTAAACAGTTAGCTGTCCCTTTACAACAAAATCACATTTCTGTGTTTTTGAAATCTGTTTATATATATATATATATATATATAGAGAGAGAGAGAGAGAGAGAGAGAGAGAGAGAGAGAGAAGAGAATTAAAGATAAAGCAAAACTGGAGTGTTCAAATTCACTAAACCGAGTCGGTGTGCACTGTTTTTATTTGTACGCCTGCAGTCCAGATGAATCTTGTGCTATATGTATAAGTATAGGAAAACTAAAAAACCAAGTTAAAAATCATTAAAATATAGTTTTCAGAAAGGTCCAGTTTATGTGGAAATTCCTCTGAATTTACACGTATTTATAACCATTTCATGATTTTAACATTATGATCGTATGATACAATCACCAATGTTTATTTTTCATACTGATACATGAAGAAGCAAGATAAAAATGTCCAGTGTTCGTTTCAAAACTTTTTGTTCAGTCTCTTTAGTGTTATCTAACATAGATAGTAATGTGGCGTTTATAAGACGATGTTATTGTTTCCTTATTAATGGTTAAACTGTTATTGCAGCCGTTTCTGTTACCGTGACAAACATTTATTTATGGTGACCTTTAAAATGGGTTCCAGCGATATGCCAGAATTGCCCTAATGACTCTTGAATATGGGCATGATACAATTCAGACACATTTAATAGGACGTGAATGCTCATAACAGCCAATAATTCACCCTCCAGCCATGATGTCATACTGTATTTCGAGCACTGAGAACAGATTCATTCTGTAGAGTTGGAGTGTATGTGTACAATTTCACATGGCGCAAAAAAACCCCCAAAAACCATGGTCCTAAATTTAAACAGGATTGGATGGAATTGCACAAGAATGAACTGTTAGTTATCTGTGACTGATCAGTTGATGAATCCCTAGTTTCCCATAACTCGGGAATTTGTTTTTGAAATAATTTATTTTAGGTTTGTTTGACAGGGACAATGCACATAAATAATAAAGGCTATTTTGGATTTGCACTCCCTGGACGGATGGTAAAATTGTCACCCTAAAAATATTGAAAAAATTAATTAATACGTAATACATGCATGCTCCAAAATACTTATAAAATATACACTATTCCTACTACATATAGTTCTATCCTAGTACCAAAAAATAATAATAATAAAATAACATCGGCTTTAAAATTATCCTATACATAGAACCAACAAATCAGTACCAACTCATACACACTCATTCCAACTGTCAGAAAAAAATGACAAGCAATGCATTGATAATATCACAAGATCAATATACAGGCAAAGATAATGTAAGCATACAGACAAGTCACCGTGACCTTAATCATTCAATCAGTACTAAACCAAACAACCTCATGTACATACAATAGCATAATAATCTCAAACTAGTAGAGCAGAAAAGACAAGACAGCAGCAGAATTTAGTTTGCAAAATAAATTACTCTTAATGAGCCACTTCTTTAAGTGAAACTTAAACGAGGCATAAGTCTTAAAAATGTGTAATGTAAGTTGGGATGGAGCTCCACTCACAAGCAGCCCTAACTAAAAACACTGTTTGACAATCAATTCTAATCAATTTTAAAAGTAGAAATATACAATGTGATCTTAATTCATGTGAGCTCATGAAAGCTGCATTCATAATAGAATAATAGAATAATAATAATAGGAATAATTTCAGAATAATAATACATCCAAAACATGTAGCAAAAATGTTTTAAACTAGATTTAGATACCATATGACATTGTAGGAATTCCCAGAATATGTAATTAGCATCTTTATTTTTATGGAATATTGCAGTGGTTATTATCACCTATTTATCCTTGAACATTATTATTATTATTTTTTTAATATGTGCCTTCATAATCTTAAAGAAAAGCATTAATGTGCCCCTCACAATGACATCTCTGATGTGATGTATATTTGAACCAAGACTGGGCAGCATCATGCATCATAATAAGGAAGAAAAGACTTTAGACTTGCGTATTTAATCACTATTTTATGCTGTTTTGTAGTATAAATGGTACAAGTAGTGCATTCACACTGAAAATGGCAAAATTAAAAAGTGCACTTTAAATACCTAGATGATCTACTTAAATAATCTAGAAAACAAAGTGTGGAACTTGGACACTTCATGCACGTGCAAAGTCTATAAGTACAGTACATAGTGTATAGTGCATCATTTTGGACGAAGCTTATAACTACTATTATTTGTTTTATGACCTTGACCTGTGTTTGGCTCTCTGCAGGCACTGTATCATGGGAAGTTTATTGACACGGGCTTCACTCTGCCCTTTTACAAGCGCATGCTTAACAAGAAACCCACCCTGAAAGACCTGGAGTCCATCGACCCTGAGTTTTACAACTCCATCATGTGGGTCAAGTGAGTATCAAGACTGCATCTGCGTTCACTGACTAAACAAAGACGTCAGTCAGAACAGTTCTGTGACATTTATGCTGATGTACGTTCACAGAGAGAATGATTTGGAAGAGTGCGGCGTGGAGCTGTACTTCGCTCAGGACATGGAGATTTTGGGCAAGGTGACGACACACCAGCTGAAGAACGATGGAGAAAATGAACTTGTCACACAGGACAACAAGGAGGAGTATATCAGGTACGGCTGGCCCATGTTTAGATGACAACAGTACTACTGGCCAGTTCATCAAATGAGGTGTAATAACAGGAACTGTCCTTAAAGATAAAGGGTGTATTTTTTGTGTTAGAATACTCATCCTATCGATTTAATATGCAACTCCACTGTAAGAACCTGTTGAAACTCCACACATTTAACCATTAATCTGCAGTCAACGTTTTTTTAAACCTTTTTTGTCTTTTAAAAAGGACTATTGCTTTACACAGTGATTTGAAACTCATTGCGTGTTTTTCCTGCAGTCTGCTCACTGACTGGCGCTTCACACGCGGAGTGGAGGAACAAACTAAAGCCTTCCTGGATGGCTTCAATGAAGTTGTACCTCTGGAGTGGTTGCGTTATTTTGATGAGAAAGAACTGGAGGTGGGTGTTTTGGTATTTTTAGCAAGAACTTGACATGAATATAAAAAACCCTCGCCTATACAGACACAAACATTAGTGGCATCACTGAGGAAGTGGATGTAAATAACTGGTTAATTTTGGACTTGTTTTAGGCGTCTTGATGTTATGTTTATCAGATGGTAAATGGTGTGTGATTGTTTCTTGCTCCAGCTCATGTTGTGTGGGATGCAGGAAATTGATCTGAACGACTGGCAGAAGAACACCATCTATCGGCATTATACCAAAAACAGCAAACAGATCCACTGGTTCTGGCAGGTAATTCACACGTTCAGCCTCGGGTGTTTTTATGCCGCCACAGCTACTCCTCCTGTCTTTCTCTTTTTACTATATATATATTTCATTGTGTCAAACAGGTCGTAAAGGAAATGGACAATGAAAAGAGAATTCGTCTCCTGCAGTTCGTCACAGGAACATGTCGACTGCCGGTTGGAGGCTTTGCAGAGCTGATAGGTAGAGTTTTAATGTCAGTTATAATGTACCACAGACGCAACAGATTCATGTGCCATACAGTACAAAGAAATCACTGCATGCTGTCAAGATGCTCGCTGCTTTGGCTTTATTGTTTTGATCACTTAGTCTTTGGTAACAGTCAATAAATAACAGTCAATAAAAAGTTTCACATAGGTCCTTAGTGGACAAAAATGTCCATGTCAAAAAACTGTCATAAAAAGTTAAGTTAACTTAAGTTTGGTCCCATTTTAAAGAATTATTGTTGAAGTAAAAAAAGTTAAAAAAGCGAAACCAAAAATAAAGTTATAGAGGTTTACGTTTATGAAAATGCTTTATGAACAATATTTTATATTACATATTTATTTTATGAAATATGTTTAACTCTAAACCTGCTTGGAAATCAAAGCTATAAATCTAAATGAATTGTGTTCCAAATTTGAGGTTGATATCTCAAAAAATGAGCTTTCAGGAAGATTTTGTTTGGGGTAGTACCACATTTTCCCCTTTAGATCCAAGCAAAACTCCACCGGTTGGATTTGTGATTTGCAGTAGAGTTTTTGTCTCTCGAATATTACAAGCACACACATTTTTTTTTTTATGACACGTGTACAAACCACACTCTGACATCCATACCAACACACCCACACAATTACAGCTGCATTTATCTATCCAATTGGCTCTATAATATGCAGAAGCAGAAAACAGAACTAAAGTAAGTTTTTGCTTTATTGGCCAAATCTAAAAAATGGCACCATCTGGTAAAAAAAAAAGGTAAAAAAAAAACATTTTAAAGCCTCGCCAAGCTTCTGAAAATGCTTTATGAAGAATATTTTATATAAAATATATATTTTGTGAAATATGTTGAACTCTATACCTACTAGAAAATCAAAGCCGTAAATCTAAACAAGTTGTGTTCCAAATTTGAGGTTGATATCTCAAAAAATTAGCTTTCAGGAAGATTTTGTTTGGACGCAGTACCAAATTTTCCCCTTTAGATCCCAGAAAAACTCCACTGGTGCACACAGTGGTTGGATTTGTGATTTGCAGTAGAGTTTATCTCAAATGTAGCAAGAACACACACACACAATTTTTTTTTTTTATGACACACATACAAACCACACTCTGACATCCATACCAACACCCACACACTTATAGCTGCATTATTTATCCAGTTGGCTCTATAATATGCAGAAGCAAAAAACAGGAATAAAGCGAGTATTTGAGACCCATGGCAGATTATTGTTAAAGTAAAAAATGTTTAAACATTTAAACCAAAAAATAAAGTTATAGAGGTTTAAGTTTATGAAAATGCTTTAGGAACAATATTTTATATAAGATTTATATTTTATTAAATATATTGAGCTCTAAACCTGTTAGAAAATCAAAGCTATGAATCTAAACAAATTGTGTTCCAAATTTGAGGTTGATATTTCAAAAAATGAGCTTTCAGGAAGATTTCGTTTGGACGCAGTACCACATTTTCCCCATTCGATCCCAGCAAAACTCCGCTGGTGCACACAGTGGTTGGATTTGTGATTTGCAGTAGTTTTTCTATCTCAAATATTACAAGCACACACACAATTTTTTTTCATGACACATACGTGTACAAACCACACTCTGACATCCATACCAACACACCCACACAATTACAGCTGCATTATTTATCCAGTTGGCTCTATAATATGCAGAAGCAGAAAACAGGAATAAAGAGAGTATTTGCTTAATAGGCCAAATCTGAAAAAATGACACCATCTGGTAAAAAAAAATATTTTAAAGCCTTGCCAACAGAATGCAAATCTATTAACAAAAATGGCATAATTTTACAGTTAAATGGCACTGTGATTAAAAATAACAGTTTTAATGGGTTTCAATGGGGACATTTTTGTCCTGAGAGGAACTTTTTTTTTCTACCTAGTGCAAAATAGATAGAAGGAAATAGGGGTGAAATAGTAAAATTCCAACAGAAATACACACCTGTGCAAAAATGTATGCACCTGGCAATAACACAGACAACAAGATAAAAAAAAAAAAAAAATGTCCAAAAGGTTACACAAGGGTTAAATGGAGAAAATGCAGTGAGTCTTCACACCATGCAGCTTTGAGCTCTTTACATTGTGTATGTACGCTGTACATGTTCTGTGTTTAGAAGTGTAAATAGTTTTAATAATTCATCTTTTTTATGATCCTGGTGTTTAGGAAGTAACGGGCCACAAAAATTCTGCATAGACAAAGTGGGGAAGGAAACCTGGCTGCCTAGAAGTCACACCTGGTGAGACTCTAAATCTGAAAGATGATAAAAAATAACTGTGCTCATAGAAGTGTGCTTATTTGTCCCTCCTGTCTTACCATTTCAGCTTTAATCGTCTGGATCTGCCACCTTATAAGAACCTGGAGCAGCTCCGAGAAAAACTTCTGTTTGCTATTGAGGAAACCGAGGGCTTCGGACAAGAGTGACGAGACTAATTATATCTCAGCATGGGACGGACAGGACCAACAAAATAATTTCTTTTGCATAGGCCAATAATGTGGACTGAATGAACAGAGACTGTTGAAGAGATTAGCAGCAGATTTACAATCACTAGTTCACCTAAAAATTAAACCTCACCTGATTTATTCACCCTCGCGTCATTCCAAACCGATATGCTGTTATGTTTCTGTGCGACACAAAAGATGAGTTTGGAGGACTGATCACTATGATCTGTTGATGTACAGGAAAGACCTGCATTCAACGTTTGTCTTCCACAGAATAAATAACAGCATGGACGCATGTAATGTTGTGAGGATGAGCAAACGACAGCAGAGCTGAGACCCTGATGGACCAGCAGGAGATCAATGATTTGTTTGAATGTAATATTTCATTTGGTAAATTCAGGTAATGATGATTTCACCTTACATTTCTATGCAGAGAAAGCAGTGCGAATTATGAGACAGTTCACAGCATTTGTAAATCAGATTTGTAAATCAACTTAAGATGAATTCCCTGATTTGCCCTAAATCGAAATGCCCTAAATCAATCCTGATTTTCCAGTCTGAGGTGAAATTCTCAAACTCGCTCCTTATAATGGAACATCTGATACAGAAGTAATACTACTAGTACTAATAAAATAAACCGCAGCCAGTCTTCAGTTGCAGATGTCGTGGGCCGCAGAGCTGGGGCTCATGTGTCATATCAGTGTGTGTGTATATGGACTAGAAGACCACTGAGACGATAGAGAAAATAATTGTTTTAAAGAGATTGACCAGACGTGATTTCATTATTTTGTGACATGCCATGCTACACTGTATATAGTTGAAATAAAATCCAGTCATGGACTGTAAACACAATCCGTGGCAGAAAAATCCTTTTTACACAAAGTGAGAATATTGGGTAAAGAAACAAAACTCTATCCCCAGGTTTCACAGCCTAGTCCCAGACTAAAATGTAAGTCTGAGCTGTTTCAACTGAAAGAAACTTGCACTGAATGATCTTAAAATACATCAATTCCTTCATTTTGTCTGAAGATGGACACCAGTGATGGTTTTTTTCCAAGGCACGTTTATAAAAATCTCTTAAATGTTCTAATTGAACTATGGCCTAATCCTGGCTTAGTCTAAACCTTGTCTGGGAAACCAGGCCTATATATAAAGAGTTTATTTGCAAAAACAGATTTTTTAATCATTTTCCAAATCACATTTTGTTATTGTGCATTCCAATTAATCTTTATTTTGATATAAAGTAAAAAATAATAATTAACAATAAAGCACAATAAAACACAATAAAAACATGATTTTTGAAAATTATTATTATTATTATTATTATTTTGTTTTTTTTTAATCTTTTTTTTTTCTCAGATAAACTCTTCATATACATCCCAAGGTTTGCTTTATTCTGCAGGACAACTACTAGTTAAAGGAACCTCATTTTTGAGCAAAACATATCAATTTTGACGAGTAATAATGTTGAAGATCCTAGACATAATAAGGTGGTTCTTTAATTAAGCAATTTTTTTTTGTCCTGGGATGATTTTAAATATTTACAAAGAATATGTTTAAAAATTACATGTTTGGGTTTATTTGGTATTTATATGTAATTTTTTATCATTATTATTATCATTATTATTTTTATTATATTTATAGCAAAGCACTGTTGTTCCTAATACTTTACTATTGGTCATTACTACCATCTCAACAAGCATGTGAATTTTTCCATGTTTATTTTTGAGACCTTATTTAATTATAATGGAAATAGATAGGAGAAGATAGGATCATATTTCTGCTTATGCAGAAGATTGACAGTTTGAAGATATTAAATTTTAGCATTTACCATAATTTATGATTTCTATAATTACTACAGGGCAACCCAGACATTCTCCACTGATATCCTTGGATTTGGAGTTATGTGTTTTTATTACACCACTATTCACATGAAAATGAATCTAATATTATGCATTATAGAACTTAGTTCTATCTATAATAAACTTTTTTTTTTTTTTTAATTTTTAATTTTTTTGATGTATTTATTTTCATGAACACTTTCTACAAGCCAGAATCAAATAATTCCAGTTCCAACATAAATGCACCTTTAATTTCTACTTGATGATCTCAGAACAGCTTTGTTGGGTGTTACCATCAAAACAGCCAATAGATAATTTTCATTCAGAAGCAGACAATTTATTTACATTTTTAATAGTTAAAAAACAATAAAAAAAAAATTAAAACTATTTAAAAATTAGATTTAACTAAAAGTTAAAATCTGTTAAATCTAGGCTGATAGTAATATTCTGTTGTTAAGTAAAATGCCTATTCAGTGTTTCAACAATAGGTGAGAAATCATTTCTGCCACACAGCATTACTTTTACAAATAATCAATCAATCAATCAATCAAGCATTATACTAACGTGAATTTAAAGGTTGATCAATGCCATTATCCTTGTATCACTATATTTTATTTTTAGATGAAATATAGTTTGAAGAAGATTAGTGCCCCTGTTTGAAGAAACTTTTAATACCGTTTTGCATTGTATATGACAAAATAGTTCACTTCACTGCTGTTCTGTCATCTTTTTTCAATTTCAGGTTAAATTTTTTTGCTGGGAACAATCTATAATTATTTTAAGTGATTATGATGAAATTCAGGATTTCAGTTAATAGACTGACACTTTTTAACTTCAAAAAGTATTGTTCTTGTTGTAGGGAAAAATTAGCTCTTAGACCATAATGACGTCCATGAGTGAATCACTTTACATTTTAGACCTGAAAATGAGTTTTTGATTCAATATGAATTTGAATGTTTTTTTTGAAAATATTACTTTACTTTACTTTAAAAAATATATTTCTTTATTCAGTAATTACAAAAAACTAGAACGCATCATGGAAATTCATGGGTCAAAAAATATGGAAAGCCCGATACAAGGACAAGTATCACAGAGCTTTATGAGAACATGAGACGCCTGTTAACATTTATATGGCATTTATGTAAAGTGTAAAAATCTTGTTTCATGTTAAAATTAGCAGGTTTAAACCTTAAAAGTGTTTATACACTGAATATAAATATAGCTGGAACTATATTCAATAAAATAACATACATTTAAAAAAAAAAAAAAAAGTATCACAGAGCTTTATGAGAACATGAGACGCCTGTTCCTGCAGTACAGCTCACAGCATCATCAGTCAGTGCTGGTTTATTTGTTAGACATGAAGGCATTTCAGCACTGGAACACCAGTGAAACACAGTAAATGCCTTTGATACTTGATATAAAAACTTTGTGTGCTCTGGTGCCAACACAACAACAATAACATGCAAGTGCTAAGACAAGTCTCAGTTAGCTTAACATAGTAGCAAAGTTTTTTTTTATTTATTTATTTTTTTTTATCATATAATAAATAAAAAGAAAACAGAAAGAATAGAAAAATAAGCAAGCTAGTGTTAGATGCCTTATAAAAAAGAACAGAGAAGCTAGTGTTAATGTTTTTTTTGTTTTTTTTTTCCAAGCAGGAAGTAAATAAATAGAGTATAAGTCTAAAAGGGCAATTCTTTTTAAAGAATAGAATTAGAATAGAGAGTGCTAGAGGTGATTCTTGAAGAAAATGGCACAATAATGTGCTGTTCACTTGCAGAACGCAAGCTTCTAGAGGACACATCAGTCTGAAGTGATAAGTAATTTTAAGTGAACTGTTAGATGGCAGGATCTCTCTATCCTGGGGGATGAATACATCGAATCTTAACTGTAAAGAAGTGTAGTAGTGTAAAAAAAAAAAAAGAAAAAAAAGTGAACTGCAGTTCATTTAATAAACTTGATGCTGAAATATGTCTATAGCTCTTTGTTTCCAATATATGGTTCTTTTACAGAAATGAACCTGTGGAAATGTTAACATTTATATGGCATTTATGTAAAGTGTAAAAATCTTGTTTCATGTTAAAATTAGCAGGTTTAAACCTTAAAAGTGTTTATACACTGAATATAAATATAGCTGGAACTATATTCAATAAAATAACATACAGATAAATTAATTTGACTTAAATGTGAAATATTTAATAATAATAATAATAATAATAATAATAATATACACTACCAGTCAAACGTTTTTGAACAGTAAGATTTTTAAAGTTTTTAAAGAAGGAAGGAAAAAAAAAACAGTACATGAAATATTTTTACTATTTAAAATAACTCTTTTCTATTTCTGAATACATTTTAAAAATGTAATTAATTCCTGTGATTTTCATCTGAATTTTTTCATTACTCCAGTCACATGGTCCTTCAAAAATCATTCTAATATTCCCATCTGCTGCTCAAAAAAAAAAAAAAAATATTATTATTATTACAGCTGATTTTTCCAGGTTCCTCTGATGAACAGAAAGCTCAAAAGAACTGCATTTATCTGAAATAGAAATCTTTTGTAACATAAATGTTTTTATCATCACTTCTGCTCAGTTTAAAGCATCCTTGCTAAATAATACACAGATTCCTAACTTAATAATTTTGGTTTAATGCAAACTTCATTTGAATATAAAGTAATAGTTAAAATGTTTATTGAATTTATCAGTAATAGAAACGAATTCAGCTGTCTTTATTTGTTTGAGAACAAATGCTGCCCTTAAAGAAGAAAACATCTTAGTCACAAAGTCCCTCACAGAGCTAACTAAAAACAAAAAATAAAAGCAAAAACAAAAATAAACTATAAACTATAACTGTTCGCTACTATAGATTATATAGTATAAATTGCGGCTTTACGTACATTTAACAGTGTATTTACAAATAAAACCATTTTTAAATCAGCTTTACTGTCAAAAAATGTAGAAACGCTGTCCTGTGCTGATGCGCCCTCTATCGAGTGTGTGTGAAGACTCTTATTTTGAAATCCGTAACATTCTAGTCCTGCTCTGGGCGCGAGACTCCTGCCAAAGACACGAGAATGCGCATGAAAACACATGTATGACCCACTGCAGTTATACTGGAATCCATAACTCGCATAAGCGTCTAACCAGCTTATCTAAGTGAGTATATTAACAATGTGCTAATAGTAATACTGTAAAACCGCATGGTCTCATCGTAAATGTATAACGTTACTGATCACTCATAACAACAGATCATGTGGAGTCCAGATGAAATAGCCAGCTTGTGTTATAATCACTTCAGTAAACTGCCCAGAAGAGGAAAGCCAGAGACGGGCAGAGAGTGGACTCTGCTGGCTGCTGTAATTCTACTAACTGACAGTTCAGACCAGAAGACAGGTCAGCAACACTGATCACTTAAGTGATCATCTCATTAACATGATTATATGAAAACTTCAGAAAACTAAAAGAAGTTAAAACTTCTTTTAACCTTTTGCTCACAGTTCACAAGCAGGTTGTCTCTTTGGGGACTGGCACCAAATGCATCGGACAGTCTGCAATGAGTAAGAACGGTAAATGTAAAAGACACATTAACAGTTGCTCAAAGCAAACCTAAATGTGCAACCCCATATATTTAATATTGTGATGATTTGCAGGGGACATTCTGAATGACAGTCATGCGGAGGTTATTGCTCGGAGGGGATGTGTCAGGTAATTTAATTCATGTGTGCATTAGTGATGCATTCAAAAACAAAACCCCAACAGAGTCTGAGATCCTGCTTTACAGTACACACATTGTAGAGTACGTATACATTGTACAAGTCATTGTAAAGGTATGGGCGTATTTGATGGATTTATGTTTACCCATCTGTATTTGTACAGGGATTTCACATAGTCAAGCGGATGTTATGTCCTGTAACCTGTGTTCTAGATGGCTGAAGTGCATACATGTTGTTGAAAAGAAGGGGATCTACTGTAATAAAGCGTTTTTACTTATGCAATGTTTGGCCTGCTTTGAACATTTGACAAGTGCTTAACGTTGCTGCTTTCTCTTTTTGGTCATTTAAGATAAGATTTAATTCATTATATAATTTAAGTGTTTATCTTACACAGTTTTAGGTTTTTTCTTTTTTTATTTGTAAACCAAGCATGAGTGCATATTTCATTTTATGCAGCTTAGTACATAACAGTCAATAACAGTTTTCTAATGTGAATTATAAACAAACGTCATTTGTTGGGCCAAAACGGATTTAGAGAATAACAGTTATGTGTATAAAAGCTATTGCTCAGCCATCCCAATGTTTTTCGTCCTCAGGTATCTGACGGAGCAGCTGGACAGGGCTGTAAGTGGCCAGAGCTCTGATATTTTCTGTCCAGGATCTGAAGAGGGAAAATGGACAGTTAAACCGGGAGTTTCTTTCCTTTTTTTCACTAGTCAAACACCCTGTGAGTCCAACTGCAGCTTAAATATTATATACTAAATATCTATGTTAATTGTGCTGTACACTGCTAGTCAAATGTCTGTATACACATCCCCGTTTGTTACTTCCCACTAAAAAATAAAAAGTCATCAAATAATAAAACAAATCAAAATTATCAGTCAGTACATTTCATTACATTCATTGATCATCAGGGGAGCAACACAACATCAACAACCAAGGGGGTGTAAATTTATTATGTAAATCTGTTATATGAAATATCTTAATGCATCAGTACAAAAAAAAAATGATCCTTGCTATTTTTCGTTTAAATAATAAACATCTTGCAGTTTCTGTCAAAGTTATGCAGTAAGCTGCATATATACTTGGGTAGTTGACAAATAGGCAGTAAAAATGCATTTTTTGTAAAAGACATTTTTGAAGAAGAAATTACTATATTTATGCAGTATGAAGGCTAATTTTTGAGAAAATATAAAAGGTCCCTAACTTCATCAGTTCTTTCATTGTATTTTTTTTTTTTTAAATATATAAATAGCATGACAGAGAATTATCTTCATTTGATATAAAAATATAAAGAGAAAGAAAATGGTTTCCCAAACTGGGGTTCCTGAAGGAACTGCAAGGAGTTGACAAACTAATAATTAATTAAATCATAAAAATGTAAAATAAATATATGTAACATTGCCATTTTAATGTGTTTGAAAGACAAAGGCACAGAAAATGTAATAATGAAGAAGAATTAGGGACAATCAATAAATAATAAATGTATTGCTATTGAGTGAAATCATGTAACCAATAAAAAACATCTGTAGTCTGATTATGGTTATTTTAAAATGTAATATAATTCAGTTACAAGTACTTAATTTTTGGGATCTGATCACATAATTCTGATTGCATGCAGTCAGTTAAAACCCAGCACTGTTTAATGCCCTAAATGACCCATTTACATTCAGTCCAACAGTACACAACAACAGGATTCTTGCTTCTGTGGTATTGCTCATATGTTGATATCTTGTCAGTAAGTGCTTTGCTAATGAATCCTTAGGTGGTGATGCCTCCATATTTCCTATGACTGGCAGTCAAGCGCAACCCTGCGAGCCAGTGAAGGCAATCCAGAGCGAAGAATCAGAGAGACGAGGCCTGAAACGGCACGCTGAGAGTGATCTGGAAGAGACCCGGCAGGGTCAAAGAATAAAGACACTTGACAGCCATTCACCTCACAGAAAATCAGTGGATACCGAAAAGCATGATGTTATAGCAGAAAACAAAGAAAGTGATCCATCAAATGAAGTCTTGGACTGTCATCCAGAAGTAGAGAAAGTCCAACCATCTGACCTCCATCGCACTGGGGCAAAGTGTGTCCCTGATGCTCCAGCCGACCCGCTCCAGCCTGGGTTACTTTATCACAACTCTGGGGTTTTGCGAGTGAAGCCGGGACGTGGGGAGCGCACGCTTTCTCTCTCGTGCAGTGATAAACTGGCCCGGTGGGGTGTTCTGGGCTTCCAGGGCGCCCTCTTGTCTCATTACCTGCAAGAGCCGGTCTATTTCAGAGCTGTGGTGGTTGGAAAGTGTCCGTACAGCCATCAGGCAATGCAGAGAGCATTGAAAACACGGTAGGTGGATATATTACTATAATTAAACACCATACTAACACTATTTTTGCAGTACGGGCAAAGTTTGTATGTTTATTTTATTTACAAGTTTATTCTTATTATTGTGTAAAATGTATTCTTACAATTTTTAACATATTTTATAATATATGGCCCTATTTATTATTTGATATTTTAAAACTCCTGTTTAAAAACAGGAAAATGGATGCGCTATAGTTGTATATAATTATACATGATATAGTTATGTATATAACTACATAATACACATTTTAAAATTATATTGCATACCTGCTGCTGCCATAATGAAGACTAGTGATTTTCTTCTCTTTTTGCTCCCACTCGCTGGGATTAAGTATTAGGTATTGGTCTTTTAAATACTTTCCAGCATTTCAGAAATAAATATGCATGCAAATTACAGCGAAGTACAAGAGTTACTGTACGGCAGAGGTGTCAAACTCAGTTCCTAGAGGGCCACAGCCCTGCAGAGTTTAGCTCCAACCCTAATTAAACACCTGATCCAGCTAATCAAGTCCTTCAAGCTTACAGTGCACAGCATAAATGAGTACGCCCCCTCTAAAACTGAACAAATTCAGCAATTACTCTTTGCTTCGAAGACATGTTACGGTTCTTTGGAGATATAATGTTCCAGGAAGCCTGGTTGATCAATTACCAAAGAAGAATGTCAAAATTATTTAAGGTTTTTTATTAAAGTGATAAAATGTTGTTGCAAAAATGAGTACACCCTCCTGAAAGTTGTAAAATAAAAATAATAAAAAAAAATAGTGTAGGTTTAGGGCAATTTTTGATCAACAGGTAAGTATATTGAACCAAAACTTTTAAAGTAATTTCCTGACAATTAAAAGTGTTTTATAGCCCGCTGAATCATACTCAGACTTGATGCTGGCAACAATGAAACCACTTGGGAAAGAACTGTCAGGATATTTATTTCTTAGCATAAAAGATGACAATGGTACAAGAGGAATACCAAATTATTGTTTTAATTGTGAACACAGAGCAGAAGTAGCACCGACATTCATAAACAATGGACTTGTGACGAGGCTCCTGAAATAATCAGGCCTTCACTTTAAGTTTTCATTTAGTGATCAGTGAATTTTTGCTAGAAAAAGAGCCGGAGAAATATCATGTAAGTGTCTCAGAGCCGACAAAAGCTATGAAAAGAGTGACACTTTATCTCACAGAGTATGACGCAGCCTTCAGAAGTGACATGGATGGTTGTTGCCACCACTAGAATTACTTACTGTAGCCAAAGCACAATAAAGTCATTTAACCTCTTCTGAGACTTCTGGGAATCCATACTCTGGTCTCAAAAGACCAAGTCAATCATTTCGAATCCAAAAGCATCCAAAATGTTGTGGTGTTGCTAGAGGAGGAGTACAGTGAGAAGTGCCTGGTACCCACAGTGACGTTCTGTGGTAGTAAAGCTCTTCTATAGGGATGTATGAGTGCTGAAGGTGTGAGGAAGATGTGCTTTATCAAAGCTGTCATGAATTCACACACCACTGTGTGATGTAATACAAACAAACTGAAACTGAAGACGATACCCTCTCCTCATTTTCCTGCATTGTTGGGCATTTTTTCAGCATGACAATGAAGATATTCATTCTCCCAGAGCGAAAATCCTTCAGTGGACATGTATTTCACTCAATCTTAACACTCTTGAGCAGCTGTGGGGGATTCTGTAGAGACGAGCTGAGCAACACTACCTGTTAGAGACCAGGGCCATTTAAGGAGGTCGTCCTCCAGGAGTTAAACAGAACAGATGTGGCATTCTGTCATGAACTTGTACACTCAGTGCCAAGAAGGGAAGTTGGAGGACATACTAAGTACTAGAATATAATACATTTGCTGAATTAAATCTAGGGTGTACTCATTTCTGCAATCCTTCATTTAAACAAAATTGTCTGATTTACTTATTTTACAGAAAATATTGGCATACATTGTTTTTATTAAGTAAATGTTTAATACATTTAAATGTTGCTATCTTTCCATTATTACAATAGTAATAATTAAGTAAGCAAATCTTTTATATTTATTCAAAGGAAGTATGTTTATTAATGTTGTGCGTTGTATTTGAAAATGACATGATTTGTGCGTTGAAGCAGTTTGACACCTGTGCCCTACAGTGTTTGGCAGTGTTCGACTGTTATTTGACAAACACCAAGGTTGTGGTCATTTTTAATTGTCTGAATCCATCTCTCTCTCTCTCTCTCTCTCTCTCTATATATATATATATATATATACACATATAGGGTTTGGACACATATGATACATATTTAAAATACATTTAAATGAGAGTTTCCTGCACTGCTTAAATAACACTTGTGCTGTAATAGCTGTGTGTTTGTTCAAGTTTCAGTCTACTAGACATACAGGATACAGGTTGTCTGTAAATGCTTAACCAGAAATTTCTCAGTGTTTTTTGGAAGGTTGTCATGCTTAAACTGTTTTTGTCTCAGGTGTTGTGGTTTTCCAGATTGATGTCAGCTTGATCTTTTTCCAGATTTTGTTGTTTTTTCCACTTTTCTTTTTATGCTGATCTCACCAATGACCACTTTTATTAGGAGTTACTGCCCAAAAGCCAAAAACGTCCTTATAAACCCTCCATTTCAGAGCGCAAGATGTTTTCCACATGCCTGAGCTCCAGAGGGTCTTGGACTGGAATTGAGTTTTTTTTTTTTTTTTTTCTTGCCAAAATTCAGCATTCTTGAGTACAAAATGGTTGTTTCTTAGATGTTGCTAAATTTGTATTAATACATATTTTCTTTGTGGTGTTTATTTAGCAGTAGCACATCACTTTTGCATATGTATATATTATACATCTCCATATTAAGCTGAGGTAGAAGGAAGAATTTTAAAGTAACTTTTAAAACGCCAAAAAAATGAATAAATAATACATTAAAATATTTGTAACATTTAATAATGTTATTATTAATAATAAATGCATTTAATAAATATAATAAAGTATTTATATAGTCATATAGTTTACAATCATTTTTAGGGGTTGATTTTTATTTGTCATGACTCATTAAAAAAAAAAAAAAAAAAAGATAACAGGTAAACAGGATGGCTGGAACATAAAAACAGCCATATAATTGACAAATTATATGTTAAATATTTCCATTAAAATAAAACTCACTTCTCATCTCTCACAGATGTTCTGATGTGAGGGATTTGCCATCAGGTTTCTCCGTACACGATCCAGAGATTCTACAGTCTGGTCTGGAATTTCCTCACAACCACACTCACACCGAGTCCAAACACACACACACACAGGGCAGAATATCTCCGTGTGGGGCAGGTGAGCGCACAGGCATTCATTTATGTCGAAAATTTTTTCTGTGCTTGTGTAACTCATCAGAATGAGTTTGTGTTTGAGCCAGTTTCAGGCTTGTATCCTGTCTGTGCCAGACATGAGTGTCGTTGCGTCAAAAGCAAATAGAAGCAGTGATGCTGTCTGCACTGAATGGGTCAACAGACACACCCGCTGTAGACAAGAGTCCTAACAATGTGAGATTTCCAAAGATTAATCTTAAATCTAAAGTGTACACAATCCCAAAGCAGACTGCACACCTACAGTAATACCTTGTCTACATTGGACTCCATTACAATGCGTCTTTGATTATGACGCAACGTGATGTCCGGTGTATTCTGTTTTAGTAGCTAATGTTTGATTGGGTTCCATTCAGATGTGTCATATACTGTATTGTTCTTAGGGCTGTGTTGCTTTGCTCTGTGTACAGTTGAAGTCAAAAATAAGAGGGATCAAACAAAATGCATGTTATTTTTTTTGTTTAGTACTGACCTGAATAAGATATTTCACATAAAAGACATTTACATATAGTCCACAAGAAAAAATAATAGTTAAATTTATAAAAATGACCCTGTTCAAAAGTTTACATACACTTGATTCTTAATACTGTGTTGTTACCTGAATGATCCACAGCTGTGTTGTTTTATTTAGTTATAGTTGTTCATCAGTCCCTTGTTTGTCCTGAACAGTTAAACTGTCTGCTGTTCTTCAGAAAAATCCTTCAGGTCCCACAAATTCTTTGGTTTTTCAGCCTTTTGTACACATCTTCATTCTGTTCAAAAGTTTACACCCCTGGCTCTTAATGCATCGTGTTTCCTTCTGGAGCATCAGTGAGTGTTTGAATCTTCTGTAATAGTTGCATATGAGTCCCTCAGTTGTCCTCAGTGTGAAAAGATGAATCTCAAAACCATACTGTTATTGTTGGAAAACCAACGAATTTGTGGGACCTAAAGGATTTTTCTGGAGAACAGCGGACAGTTTAACTGTTCAGGACAAACAAGGGACTAATAAACTACGGCTGAAAAAAAAACAACGCAGCTGTGGATCATTCATGTAACAACACAGTATTAAAGGAGAAGTCCACTTCCAAAACAAACATTTACAGATAATGTACTCACCCCCTTGTCATCAAAGATGTACGTCTTTGTGTAAAAAAAAATTGTTTGGTGAAGAAAACATTTCAGGATTTCTTTCCATATAGTGGTCTTCAATAGTGCCCACGAGTTTAAACTTCCAAAATGCAGTTTAAATGCAGCTTCAAAAGACTCTAAACAATCCCAGAAGGGTCTTATCTAGCAAAACAATTGGTTATTTTCTAAAAAAAAAAAAAAAAAAAAAAAGGACAATTTCTATACTTTTTGACCTCAAATGCTCATCTTGTCTTGTCAGTACAGTTAGGGTATGTCAAAAAACTCCTATCTCATTTTCTCCTCCAACTTCAAAATCGCCCTACATCGCTGCAGAAGTACTGACCCAGTGTTTACAAAGTGAAAGTGCAAAGAAGGTCAAATATCCTTTACAAAAAAGGTAAAACAACAATGTAGGATGATTTTGAAGTTGAGGGTGAACGTGAGATGGGAGTTTTTCGATATACCCTAACTGTCATGAACCGGAAAAAACAGTTCAGGCAGAGTAAGACAAGACGAGCGTTTGACATTAAAACGTATATACATTGTATTATTTTTATAAAAATAACTGATCGTTTCACTAGATAAGACCCTTTTTAAACTACATTTTGGAAGTTCAAACTCGGGGCACCATATCAGTCCATTATATGGAGAAAAATACTGAAATGTTTTCCTCAGAAAACATATTTTTTTTACGACTGAAGAAAGAAAGACATGAACATCTTGGATGACAAGGGGGTGAGTACATTATATCTAAATCTTTGTTTTGGAACTTCTTTAAGAATCAAGTGTATGTAAACTTTTGAACAGGGTCATTTTTATAAATTCCACAAACAACAGTCATTGGCCTTGTTTGAGCTGACATGATTTAAATTGAAAGTCTGTTTCATATATTGTCTTTGCAGATATTGTATAGTAAGGCCCTGTTTAGTTGTTCTGTTAATGATTAGATGTTTTCTCTTGCTTTCCTGAACTAACAGTAATATGAAAATCCTTACAGCTATCAGCTGGTGTGCCGTATCCCAGCAGCCTCTAGATGTCACTGCCAACGGTTACAAACAGGGAGTGACTAAAAAAAGCTCTGGGCACATGGCAAGCAAGGTGATCACCTGACAACAAATAATTTGCATTCTGAGGATATTATATTTGTGACTCATTTGTGTGCTGTATACATTTAAAATGAATAATGTTACTTTGTAAGTTGATAGTGTCACCACAAAACAACGATGAGCTTGTGCTTATGATGTTTCATATTTGTCCATGTGTAGATCTTTAATCAGTAAAGTGGAGCTCTTTCATTCATTCCTGAAACTGGTGGCAGCAACTGAAGACTCGCAGCTTCCAGAGTCCCTCCGGTGAGTGCTTTAAAAAAAAAAAAAAAAAGGCTCTGTTTACTTTAGTAAACGTTCTTGTTTTTGAAATTCCTTTTTTTCTTCCTTGTTTTTGAAATTTTTGAAATTTTTTGAAACCATCTGTATTATATACATGTGACTAGACTTAGATTAGTCTTAGAATTTGTAGTCGTGGCTCCAAAAAGCTTTCGAACTAAAAAATAGTTCAACATGTATTACCCAAAGAACAGATGTTGTCACACTGTGAGGATAGGGATAATTAATACGTTAAGTAACTGTAAAATGCATACCATTTAAAACATGTGACTTCGCCCAACCTGTTGTATATGTACAATACACTTGTCTTAATAGATGTCTTTGTGTTTTTATAATGACCAAAGCTTAGCCTACAGTTATTGCTCAACTATGATGACAGTATACATTAGATGACAGAAATGAAGCCAACATACAAACTGCTCTAAAGAAAGTATGTGTGAAAGTGCATGTGTGTAATTAGATTCTTGACTAATAGGTAATTAGATATAGAGCGGTTTCCCATTAAAAACCGTCGTAGGATCTCAGTAAAGTGATATTTACATAAATCCCTGTTTTGGTAATCAGATTAATTGCCGTGTTTGGTTTTGGACTACGGCATCGCGGTGTAAAATGTCACAGTTTTTTGTAGATTTGTATTATGTCAAATGAGATGTTTTATTCTTGTAAAGCAGCATGATTATTGAACAGTAGATCTTTGTTAGTTTGTGACCCAAGGGAACAGTGTTCTTCTGTTCTTCTGTTCTTGTATCTTTGAGGTGATCCTGCCCGGCGTCCAGCTCTAGTTACACCGCTGACAGGCTCGCACAAGAGCAAATAACAATGATCCATCCACAGAGATCCCACAACACAGGCTTCTCCATGCACAAATGAATCCATCAGCCTGTGTCTGCTTTCACAATCTCATTAACAAAGGATTTCGATATTATTCCGACTATAAGACTTTACTGTGTGACTGATGGCTGCATTTCCAGCCTTAGGGCGGCCGTACACGGTGCGAATTCGGACAGTCGGAAGACCGTATGGCCACGCACACGTCACGAGTGACTTTGTTTACGGACGCAGTGGTACACGGCACGATTTTAAAACCTGCCGATTTCCGAGGCAATCACATTCACGAAGTTCCGCGCCAAAAACATGGACTCCGAGGAAGAGATCCTTTTCGGTAAAATTTACCGGTAAAATGTTAAATCATGCAGTGTGTCTCTGTATATTTAGGGTGATCAGATTGTTTGCCCATGAAATCTGAGAGAAAGGCTGTGTATAATATACTGTGTATGTACTGTTAAATTCAACTGCTCTCTGTCCATCTCATAACTGCATATAAAAAATATGAGCCGTGACTCTTTGCTACACATGCAGGAACCGTCTGATCACCCTTGCGTGTGTACACTGGTTGCAAACTTGACAAAACTTCACCTCTACAGCAGTGCTAACAAGCATATGCATTAAAGACATTGGAACTGCAATGCTACAGCACTGTACAGTATTGTAATGTATGTTTTAAGGTAGTATTATGCACGTCGAGGGGGCTAGTTGGCCACCACTATAGCTAAATTTCCAGTTTGCTCAACAAATCGGCTCGTTCAACAGCACACACGTCACGCTTTCAATCCGACAGCTCCCGAAGTTTTTTGACATGTTTAAAAATGATCGTGAGGTCGGGAAGTGCTCGTAAGGCACTCTGCTCGTCTCGTAATTTCTCACACACCATACGAGCCCCGACCATACGAGAAGAGACGATTTCCTCCGATAACCAAAAAAATCGCATGCGAGCTCATGCGAGCTCGTACGACCTCAAAAATCGCACCGTGTACGCCCGCCTTTAGGGCCCAAAACGCAAACACTTCTACTTCGGTTTTGTGCGTCGTTGTTCTCTAAAATGTGTCAAGTATACATGGCTGCAATGGGTGATATACAGTTTACACGGTACTAAAAACCCACAGCAACCCTAATACCGTTTCTGAATGGCATTGAAACTAAATATATCCCACAATTCATCATGTTCAGTACTCCAGCTTCCTGAGCAAAGTAGCATATATTTTCATCAAAGAAATCATAAGGAAAGCATTTCAGGTTTGTCCAAGTTATGCACTGTAATCAGTTCAATATTAAGTTCACCTGATATTCACTTACCGCTACAGTTGAGGTCATAAGTTTACATACACCTTGCAGAATGTGCAAAATGTTAATAATAGTCCACAAGAGAAAATTGTTGAATTATTAAAAATCACCCCACTGAAAAGTTTTCATATGCTTGATTCTTAATACTGTGTTGTTACCTGAATGATCCACAGCTGTGTTTTTTGTTTAGTGATAGTTGTTTATGAGTCCCTTGTTTGTCCTGAACAGTTAAACTGCCTGCTGTTCTTCAGAAAAATCCTTCAGTTACACAAATTATTTGGTTATTCAGCATTTTTGTGTATTTGAACCCTTTCCAACAATGGCAGTATGATTTTGAGATCCATCTTTTCACACTGAGGACAACTGAGTCAACTATTACAGAAGGTTCCAACACAATGCATTAAGAGCCAGGGGGTGAAAACTTTTGAAGATGTGTACATTTGTCTTAGTTTGCCTAAATATCTTTTTTTTTTTTTTTTCATTTAGTACTGCCCTGCAGAAGCTACAGAAGATACTTACATGTTTCCCAGAAGATAAAATAAGTTCAGTTTACCCTGATCTTAAAATTTAAAAAGTTTTCACCCCCCGGCTCTTAAAGGAGAAGTCCAGTTCCAGAACAAAAATTTACAGGTAATGTACTCACCCCCTTGTCATCCAAGATGTTCATGTCTTTCTTTCTTCAGTCGTAAAGAAATTATGTTTTTTGAGGAAAACATCTCAGCATTTTTCTCCATATAATGGACTGATATGGTGCTCCGAGTTTGAACTTCCAAAATGCAGCTTAAATGCAGCTTCAAATGATCCCAAATGCAGTTGTAAATGATCCCAGCTGAGGAAGAAAGGTCTTATCTAGTGAAACGATCGGTTATTTTCATAAAAATAATACAATTTATATACTTTTTAATGTCAAACGCTTGTCTTGTCTTGCTCTGCCTGAACTCTTTTCCTGTTCATGACAGTTAGTGTCGAAAAATGTTCTCCCTCAACTTCAAAATCGTCCTATATCGCTGTTTTACCTTTTTTGGTAAGGGTGTTTGATCTTCTTTGCATGTTCACTTTGCAAAGACTGGGTTGGTACTTCTGCAGCGATGTAGGATGATTTTGAAATGATGTTTGAAGTTGAGTAAGGAAATACGATTGGAGTTTTTCGACATAACTGTCTTGAGTCAAAATACACAGAATTCAGGCAGAGCAAGACAAGACGAGCATTTGAGATTAAAAAGTATTTAAATTGTATTTTTTTAAATGAAAATAACTGATTGTTTCACTAGATAAAACCCTTCTTCCTCAGCTGGACTCCTTTACAACCGTATTTGTTATCGTTTGAAGCCGCATTTAAACTGCATTTTGTAAGTTCTAATTCGGGGCACCATATCAGTCCATTATATGGAAAAAAATCCTGAAATGTTTTCCTCAAAAAGCATAATTTCTTTACGACTGAAGAAAGAAAGACATGAACAGCTTGGATGACAAGGGGGTGAGTACATTATCTATCTACTTCAGTTCTGGAAGTGGACTTCTCCTTTAATGCATTGTGTTTCCTTCTGGAGCATCAGTGAGTGTTTGAACCGTCTGTAATACTTGCATATGAGTCTCTCAGTTGTCCTCAGTGTGAAAAGATGGATCTTAAAATCATACAGTCAATGATGGAAAGGGTTCAAATACACAAAAATGCTGGAAAACCAAAGAATTTGTGGGACCTGAAGTATTTTTCTGAAGAACAGCAGCAGTTTAACAAACAAGTGACTCACGAACAACTATTACTAAACAAAAAACACAGCTGTGGTCATTCAGGTAACAACACCGTAATAAGAATCAAGTGTATGTAAACTTTTGAACAGGGACATTTTTATAAATTCAACTTTAATTTTCTCTTGTGGACAATATGGAAACATCTTTTATGAGAAATATCTTATTCAGGTCAGTACTAAATAAAAAAATAACATGCATTTTGTATGCTCCCTCTTATTTTGGTAAAATAATTAACATTTTGCAGATTCTGCAAGGTGTATGTAAACTTTTGACCTCAACTATAAGTAAATAATAAATAGTGTAACACGTAGACAAGTGGAAAGACTATAAGGGTGGATATTGGTACTTGAAACAACAGAACTGTAAAACCAACTTTTTAGGATTTTGTAGGCAAAATTTAGGATTTACATGCCATTTCCAACCTGTATGATATTCTGTCTATTCTCTATTGGCAGGCTCTCGCTATTCTTTTCCATACAGCAAAAGCATATATTGACCAGGGGCTTGAAACCAAAAATGAGCTGAAATTTAAGTCATTATTGACTGAAGATTTTCTGCTGCCATAGCTCTTTAGCTCTGGTTTTCAAATGTCTAATGATGTTTAAGGGGAAGCTTTTTAGTGAAAAGCTATCGTATAACACTATCATACTATGTATTATTTTTTTTAAATTCAAAGCCTCAGGTCATTATTTGCATTTGTGGTAAGAAAGAGTAGTTTGAGTAACAGTTATAAGTAAATAATAAATAGTGTAACACGTAGACAAGTGGAAAGACTATAAAGGTGGATATTGGGAAGGGCCTTTTCTTTCAGGTGGAGCAAATGTTTGAAGAGAATCTCGCAAAGCAAGTTAGACTAGCAAAGTTTAAGAGCAACTAACCTAAAAAAAAAACTTACATTTTTTATTTTCCCCTCAGTTCAGATTTGTAACCTCTGTCCCAGTTTGGTGTAAATGTATCTGTTCAAGTTGAATGCTTTCACAAACCAGAAAAATATGGCTCTGATTAAATGAATTTTAAACCTTTTTGTTAGTAACTTAGTATAGAAAGTCTTTTTTTAAAGGTCTAGCTAGCTTGCCAAACAATAAGCTACTCATGCTTTCTAAAGTTTTAGAGTAGTTTCCCCAACTCTGCACACTGAGTCTGAGCTTTTGGACCGGATGTTTGCAATACGTTTGTGTCTGCGTTTGCAAACTTGTGTAGCGTTCAGCGTGTTTCTAGCCTTAGATTGTATGTTGGAGGCAGAAATGTGATGCCATGCATGCCTGTCCTTAAGATCACGTTGACCTCTGAACCTGCCTTGCATGCTCCCTACAGTGTGCAGGTGTTGTTTGTGTATCTGTTGTGTCTGATCGATGTGTTTGTTTCTTCTCTTCGCTTGCTAAAGTGGAAAAGATTTGAAGACGTACTGGGACTACAAGCAGGCTGCAGGGCCGTATCAGCAGGCCTGGACACAGCTGCGTCTGCAGGCCTTCCCGCTGTGGCCCCGCAGCCCACGAGAACTGCTGCTGTTTTCCTAGAGGACTCGACCGTATCAGTATCCTGAATGAAGCGCATGAATAGACGCAGTATGTTGTACTAAAGGCTCCAGCAGAGTTCACATAAATGTGACTGTCTTTCTGTTAACTAAGTGTACTTGAAACAACAGAACTGTAAAAGCAACTTTTTAGGATTTTGTAGGCAAAATTTAGGATTTACGTACCATTCCCAACCTGTATGATATTCTGTCTATTCTCTATTGGCAGACTCTCACTGTTCTTTTCCATACAGCAAAAGCATATATTGACCAGGGGCTTTTGACCAAAAATGAGCTGAAATTTAAGTCGTTATTGACTGAAGATTTTCTGCTGCCGTAGCTCTCAAATCTCACTGACAGCAGTGGTTTTCAAATGTCTCATGATGTTTAAGGGGAAGCTTTTTAGTGAAAAGCTATCGTATAACACTATCATACTATGTATTATTTTTTTTTAAATTCAAAGCCTCAGGTCATTATTTGCATTTGTGGTAAGAAAGAGTAGTTTGAGTAACAGCTGAGTTTTCGGTATCAGGTGACCTTTGCCTTAAAGCTTACGCTGTGACGCCTCAATACCAATCTAAAGTGTAAAAAGTGTCCAAAGGTTTTTGAAAAGTAAAATTTTTTATGTTTTTTAAAGATTTTTTAGTGTTTTTCTGCTCACCAAGCCTGCATTTATTCGATTCAGCATACAGCAAAAACAGTAAAATTTAGAAATATTTTTACTATTTAAAATAACTGCTTTCTATTTGAATATATTTTAAAACGTAATTTATTCCTTTGATGAAAGCGAATTACTCCAGTCACATGATCCTTCAGAAATCAATCTAATATTCTGATTGGCTGTTGAAGAAACATTTATTATTATTATTATTATTATTATCAATATTTAATTTAGTACTTTTATTTAGCAAGAATGCTTTAAATTGATCAAAAGTCATGATAAAGACATTTATAATGTTACAAAAGATTTCTATTTCAGATAAATGCTGTTCTTCTGAACTTTCTATTCATCAAAGAAAACTGAAATAATTATACTCAGCTGTTTTCAACAAAATAATAATAATAATAATGTTTTTTTGAGCAGCAAATCAGAATATTATAATGATTTCTGAAAGATGTGACTGGAGCAATTAAACTAAATTCAGCTTTGAAATCACAGGAATAAATTGCTTTTTAAAACATCCAAATAAAAAGCAGTTATTTTAAGTAGTAATTTTTGTACTGTTTTGCTGTACTTTGGATCAAATAAATGCAGGCTTGGTCAGCAAAAGAGTCTTCTTTAAAAAAAAAACATTTAAAAAAAATCTTACTGTTCAAAAACTTTTGACAGGTAGTGTATTTTTTCATACATTTTCATAATGTAGTTTCAAACCTGTATGACTGACCTCAAAAATACTTTTTTTTTTAAAATGTGTTTTAATTTTTTTTCTCCCTCTGAATTTTTTCAAAAAGATGACTTGAAATGGTGGGTCTCAATAAATCATATTGACAACTGATTTTTTTTTTTGTGTTGGTTTTTATTGGTTAGGTCATCCAGCTACCTTACCTTTCAAATTATCTTAAATATATAATTTACAGGGGAAAAATACAGATAAATTAAAACATTAAAAGGTACTATATATTCTCAGTGTCAACATTATTAAGCATCTGTAATAATACTGCAACACCATTCACCAAAAGAAGAGAAATCACTAATGTAGTCGATCTAATGTTTCAGAGCACAATGACGGGTGACAAGAGAGGTACAAACACATCTGCTATGTGATTAATTCACAGATGAGTCGATCCTGTTCCCAACCGAGTGAGTCCAAAAGAAACGGGAGTGATGTGTTGCACAGCCTGGGACGATGCAGGGATCCTAATATCCAAACGTGTTTTCTCCACTGTAGGCCACGTACAAAAAGCCGTCCTCGTCTTTTTCTTTTTCGTAGAGCTGCCCCATAGTCAGACTGAAACAAGACTGGAGACTGTAAGCGTTCTTATATGCAGATTTTCACTTATCCAAATCTAGATTAATGTATTAAATTTAATAAAATGATTTAATGCAGTGTTATCTTATGAAAATTACTTTGAAAATGTTAAATAAAAATTGATTTTGACACTAACTGAACCACATAACTGATAAGCACCGTGACGTCAATGAATATGACTGAACAGATTAATCCTAAATAATTCCTTGCTTAAAAAAAAAAAAGTTTTGCAATGTTCTTAAGGATCAGGATGTTGAAGCCTACAAGCTAAAGAATATCAGGTGAAGGAAGTAAATAGAGGTTATTTAGAAATGGATTTAAAAGAAGGATGTTGGGTGTGACCTGTGCCGTTACAGGAAAACGTTTCAGCTGCCCTCCTTCCCTTTCATACAAAATCTGATGGCATATCTTTAGTTACTGGACACAATCACAGCCCTATACAGTTTCATTCACTTGAATGTTGCATGTTAAGGATGCAATTCAAGTAAATCTACATTGTGAGCATTTTGAACTGAATTCCTATAGCTGGTGTGTCATTGTCCTCTTTATTTCCTGGAATATTTGCCATGAGATACAGTGGTCTGTGGTTTGGTGTGTTAAAAGGTAGTGTTTTTTTTAATTGGTGCATACGAGGCTAATAAAAACATGTTATTTGAAACGTAAAGAAAAAAAAAAGTCCTTTGTGCAGGGTTTGCTCCATGTACACAGTGCTTTACACACTGTTACAGTATGACATTAAACAGGATACTGGCTTTACTACTTTTATGTCGCAACGACTGTAACGCTTGCATACAACTTTACACAAACCCAAAACAAAAGCCACTAGATTTTGACATTTTTGTAGGCCAAAATCTAGAATTAAGTTCACATTTTAGTACCTCTGGATTCATCATCCTGAAGTCAGTGGGTGTTTGGGTAAATGGCTGAAATAAGGTCTGTGGTAAACACAAGCTCAAGATTTTTCTACATTGTATTCCACAACATAAAATACATCAGTAATAAAGATTTTACTTGTCTTTAAAAAGGCATGTTTCAAACCAAGTGATTATATGGGGCTTACAGGGGTTGTCTTTCACATTAAAGGTCAGGAAAACTCAACTACTCACTAGTCAACTTTCACAGCCTTGTTTGTTGTAGTCTAACAAAAGAACAACTCAAGCATTCAGGGAATGTTTTTAGACTGATAAGAGTTTTCGGAAACTTGGTGTAGATTATCATGAGACCCATGACGTAGTTTATTTATAATCCATGCTTAGGTTTCAAATATATATTAAATTAGGTTTCAAAATGTATAAACGTTGTGTTTATCTGAAAAGATTATTGATGAATGTGATGAATATAACATGCAATAATAATAATTCAATAATTCAGCCAATGGAAAATCCTTTTGGGATTATGATGAGGAAGCTAAGGTGATGCCAATTTCCGGGTTGACATACAAAAATACGTCATCAGTAGTGCCACTCTATTCTATCATACTAGGCTTATTTCAGTCATATTTTTTTGTTCTTTGTAAAATGATTTAATTATGAGATTATTTTTTGCAGTAAATGACATTTTTAACTGATTTTAACATTTCTTGAATCTGATATTTCTGGCACAGATTTAAAGTGCTCCTATTATGCCATATTAAAGGTTGCTAATATTGTTAGTCTCCTAGAACAGGTTTACATGTATGCAAGGTCAAAAATCACTTTGGTTTTCTCCAAAAATAGATTTCATTTGACCTCATTTCTAAACGTGCAAAGCAGTTCGAAGAATCAGTCTCTCTAAACCCCTCCTTTCCGTGAGCCCTCACTGCTGTGATTGGTCAGATGGCGCAGTCCTTTATGATTGGTTTACCGCGTATAGCGCGTGTCTGAAAACAAAACGCCCATTGGCATAACTGAATGACAGTCCTGGAGACTTGTCAATACATAGAAAAGATGGCATCGATTTTACCTTACCAATTCGATCCGGAATTTGCTTATGCAAGCAAACCGGGAACTGTGTTTGTGGGCGGGTAAGTTGTTTGCGGCGTAGAACATGGCGGACATTATGCAAATGTGTTACTCTTGATGTATAGCCGTAACAGACCAAGATTTGAATTCCTGACGACTCGTTCAGGTGATTGTGAGCCGACTCTTTTTTTTTATAGACAATAGCTTTATTTATCGTGCACTGTCGGCTTCACAACGTTGCAGATAGTTTATGTTCACATACAGCTACATGACACACTCAATGAAAGGTCATATTTGAAAAGGCATAATAGGAGCACTTTAACATTGTCAAGTCTGGTGGGGTTAAATATTCTTTATAGGTGCTGTACCTTGTAATAAATGTGTCTTTGTAATAAATAAAGCAGGATTTTACCTGGACTGAGGGACAGTTTTGTCAACAAAAAGGAATATGGCTTTTTCAGAAGGCAGTTGGATCCGCTTTCTGATGATCCACATGAACTGGGCCACTGTAATGTCAGATGGGACCAGATACTTTCGCTTGTCAATGTCCACAATCTGTGAACCAGATACTTTCTCTACAATAACCTGATGAGCACAAGAGAGAGCAAATAAAGGCAATCATGTTACAAAATATGTCTGGTTTGACTGTTTAAAAACAATGTCCTGAAACAAATTTCTATCAGCCTAAATCAAAAGCAAATTCACTCCAGCACAACAGATGGCGCAAGCTACAATGCACTTATTCTGAAGAAGACCTGTCAAGTTTAACACTCATTTTAGCAATAATATAAAAAAAGGAAACACAGACAAGACATTTGTCAGATGAGTAAAGAGTGCTGTTGCAAAAATTCACATCTGTCCAGTAGGGTTGTGCAAATAATCACATGCGATTATCATGCGCATTTTGTCAGCAATGCCAATGTTGTGCCCAATTCTGACCCCCGCCAGATTACTACCCCCCCTAGCATTGGTAGGTTTAGGGTTAGGTGTGGGGGAGGGGTTAGGATTAGGATAGCGATTTGAACGAGAGGGGGTAATAATTTGGCGGGGGTCGAAAATGGTCACAACACCGGTTCTGCGATCAGTCGTAAATCTCCATCACCTGCTGTCAGACTGAAGTGCATATACTACAGAGAGCCGTAGTTCACTGACAAGCTACGCAATATCGTGTTCATCATCGGAGGCGATACATCTCCGATAATGAACGCGATATTGCGCGGCTTGTTAGTGAACTACGGGTCTTTGTAGTGAGTGCCGCTCCATCTGACTGCACGTGATGGGAATTTACGACTAATCACAGAACCGGCATTACTGACGAGATGCGCATGATAATCGCATCTGATTATTTGCACAGCCCTACTGTCCAGTGTCATAAAGGAGAAGTCCACTTCCAAAACAACAGTTTACAGATAATGTACTCACTCCCTTGTCATCCAAGATGTTCATGTCTTTTTTCTTCAGTTGTAAAGAAATTATGTTTTTCGAGGAAAACATTTAAGGATTTTTCTCCATATAATGGACTGATATGGTGCAAAATGCAGTTTAAATGCGGCTTCAAACGATCCCAAATGCAGTTGTACACGATCCCAGCCGAGGAAGAAGAAGGGTCTTATCTAGTAAAACGATCGGTTATTTTCATTAAAAAAAATACAATTTAAATACTTTTTAATCTCAAATGCTCGTCTTGTCTTGCTCTCCCTGAACTCTGTGTATTCTGACTCAAGACAGTTAGGGTATGTCGAAAAACTTTAATCGTATTTTCTCCCTCAACTTCAAAAGTCATCCTACATCGCTGCAGAAGTACCGACACAGTCTTTTCAGAGTAAACATGCAAAGAAGATCAAACAACCTTAACAAAAAAGGTAAAACAGCGACATAAAACGATTTTGAAGTTAAGGGAGAACATGAGATGGGAGTTTTTCGACATACACTAACTGTCATGAACAGGAAAAGAGATCAGGCAGAGCAAGACAAGACGAGCGTTTGACATTAAAAAGTATATAAATTGTATTATTTTTATGAAAATAACCGATCGTGTTGCTAGATAAGACCCTTCTTCCTCGGCTGGGATCATTTACAACCGCATTTGGGATCGTTTGAAACAGCGTTTAAACTGTATTTCGGAAGTTTAAAATCAACGCACCATATCAGTCCATTATATGGAGAAAAACCCTGAAATGTTTTCCTCAAAAAACATAATTTCTTTACGACTGAAGAAAGAAAGACATGAACATCTTGGATGACAAGGGGGCGAGTACATTATCTGTAAATCTTACTTTTCTATAGTCATTACTAAATGAACACAATGTTTACACATGTTTCGTTTCTTATCTTAATAAGGATTTGCATTAACTAACACTTTCTGCAAATAACTCGCTGATAGCAGGTTATGTTTTTAGTTCCAAGGCTCATGAACTGCAAACACTGATGTTTTAGGCTTGTGCTCAATATGTGTGGAAAGGAAAAATAGACAACAGCTGCTTCACATCCATCTTCAATGCCAATTCAAGATCCTTTGGTGTTTACTGCTGGTTGGCAAATGGCTTTCCGTGCATTAGCACTATGAAATGCTCAGATATCCAATCGATTTAAAAGTCTTCTAAGTCTTTTGTGCCAAACATTCACGTATGGTGTGAAAGGGCCTTTAGACCCGCAGTTGCCCATGATATTTTTATTATTAGTCAAATAATAATGGGTCAATGACAGAAATTGACTCTGCATAGTAGTCCTTTGTGTGATAGAATTTTTACTCTTATTTTACTGGTAATTTGTTTAGCAGCATATTGGTTTTATGGGGATATCAAGAATGATCAGATTTCACTGGTATTGGTATCGACTACTGAAACTGTGATTGTTGTGACAACCCCATTACTTCCAGATGGAAAAAGGATTTCTGGTTTGTTCTGATCCATAGATCAGATTACAAGGTAGGCACAGCTCAGACTTTCCCCAAATGTGCAAATCATAGACGAGCTTTGTTAGTATGACTTATCATAATAAATTCTAAAATAAAGAAGGCTATCCCCATGTTAAAATTGCTGAACTTTTCATACTCACAGGAACTCTGTCTGGGTACTTGTTGCGGATTTTGGCCGACTCCACACACCTGTGCTCTAAATGATGAATGCAAAAAGACAAGACATCGATCAGTCCACATGCAAGCTCAACATGTAATGCTCTTCACATCATTAATATTCATTAGAGAGTGTTGTAAACGGCACGAATGAATTCTCATTGGTCATACTCATCCGCATTCTTTTTAATGATTATAAATAGATTTTTGACTAAGCACGCACACACAGTGTAACTTACCCCAAAACAAGCCAAAGAATATTTATATACACATTAGACACGTGAATCTCTTAAAATCACGTAAAACATTAATATATTTGTATGTCATATATGACATGCTAAAGCGAAAGAGAAACAATGCACACCGTTATCAACACCAAAGGTAGACTCTTCTATGGTGTGATCTCGGTTTATTATCGTTATAAATGTCGTTAAAAGAAGCAAACAACAGGCCCGACACAATCAAACAAATAACATGGGTCTTCTTAGATCGCAGACGGAGTTAGATCGAATTAGTAGGTTGACGGAATAAAATCATCAGTTCGACAAGCAGATCAATAATTACACGCATCTGACAGGCCGTTGTTGACAATAACATGACATTTTCGATGAATTACCCAGAGAATGGTCCTCTTTAAACATCCATTTCATTTTTGCAGAGGTATTGCTCGAGGAGCGACCGGTAAATGAAAATATCGGATGATTTGAAGTCAATTAAATGTTAAAACTAAAAACGTCAACAATATAACAGCAGCAGACATTCGTCTTCAGACGAGCCGTAATGACGTCACCGCGAGAGCGTACAGAACGCTCCGTCAGGGCGAGGTTACGTCACAGCGGGGCTGTACCATTCGGTCGATTCCGGGTTTTTTTTTTTTTTTACACGAGTTCGTTTATTTCGCAGCAACTGCGCTTAGTCGATTGGCGAAACCAAGCGATTAAACTCATTATTTTTGTTGTTAAACATAGTTTTGATCCATTCATGTCCAATAATGCACAAACTTCGCACAAGGCCGAGTTTTGCGCTGTTGCTATGGTGAACAGATGACGCCGCGCCACCGGAACAATCAGTGTGCTTGTTGTTGTTAATCTGTGCGCTTCAAGGTTTGACTTTATTACGGTTTCCCCCCGAAAAGTAAAATGTTGTTTAACTGAAACAGCTTTTGTTTGACCATAAATGTATCTGACAATGCATGCAACCCAGCTCGGCGGGTATACATGTGTTTAATGGTGTTGGGAATTCATAATATTTACTCCAACATTAACATCAATGGCTTTTTATGACGTTTACTCGCATCCTGCTTTAATAAGATACAGAACATGCGTTTGCACCAGAGCAACACTGTTTGTCTGTGTGGTTTTATGCCTCACGTACATCTCACCTCTTCTTGTGGCTTATAGAAGTCAAGGTAAGCTGCGTTTTATTCCAAGCAAATTATTATTCTAAAATATTTTATTCAAAGCCAGTTATTACTTTTGAAAGTGATGCATTACAATATTAGTAACTAAAAAAGAAAGGGGGAGTAAAAGGAAGTAACAAAAAAAGTAACTAAATGCCTTACTTGGTAACATTTTTGTGGAAAGTAACACGTTGCATTACTTTTGCATTGCGTTTAAATTCTGGGCTGGGATTGGATGTTTGTTTTTAACATAAAACGTGTTATTTTTTGGCAAAAGTTAAAGCCTTTTCACACCAAAAATGAAATGATTCAGCCTGAGGCTAAAGGAAAATTAAATTAATGTACAATTCATTCATATTCATAAAAAAGTAATTTTTGCTTGTTAGTATGGTTGAATTGGATCAACAAGCTCAAGCTCAGCAGAAAAGACATTGGTTAATAAAATGGGATTAAATACTTAAAGGATGTATGTGTTATTTAACATGTTTAATTACTGCAGGTTTGCGTCATATTCTGAGTTGCATTTCACTGTTTTTATTCATTTAGGAGGAATACTGAATTTGTTTTGTGCGAGTGAGACAAATTAATCTAGTCCAGAACTACAGTAGGGCTGTCAAACGATTAATCGTGATTAATTGCATACAAAATACAATTTTGCTTTTGCCTAATATATGTGTGTAATTATGTATATATAAATACAAACACATTCATGTATTTAAGAATTATTTACAAGTATATGTATTTATTATCATTTTTATGTAATTTATATTATATATAAATAAAAATATTTTGTACATAAATAACATTTTTGTCTTAAATATATATACGAAGAGTTCAAATACAAAACCAGCTAAAAGCCATTTATGGTCAAAAATTAGATAATGATACTGAGTGAATGCTCCTGTTTGATCGCTGTCTCCATGCCTAAACAAATAAGATCCAGCCCCGGATGCCAGATCCCGTCAGAAAATATCAGTTTGTCCTGTATCAGAACAACTCGTCAGCAGAGAGGTCTAATACCCAAACCCTGTTAACAGGAGGTCTTGTCTGGTACCCAAAACACTATTAACAGTCTTCTATCAGCCAAGAAGTTGACTGAGGAAAAAGCCAGTGAAAATGAATAGCAGAAGCAGCAGACGAAGTAATGATGATAAAAAGTAGTTTATTGAATAGTCTTAATTGCGTATGTCTCAATGCTCAGACTTCGTCTGGAGAACACACATCCAACAAGTATTGTTATACCAAACTGATTCACAACAACATCCCATAAACCTTGAGTTTCTATAAACATTCCCTTGTATCTCTTATTCATGAAGACAAACAGCCCTTGAAGCTACACAGTCATAAGACTAAACAACAAGGGAAATATATATAAAAAACAACTATAATATAATATAAATGACTAATCAATTAATGAATCAATAAAATGAATATATAAATGAATAAAATGATGAAATGATTAATGATTATAAATGAATAAATGAATGAAGAATATATAAAAAGAAAGCAAAACACAACACAAATGTATGGTTGCCCTGAGGCAAAACACACACAGTTTGCATTTGAGGATCAATGCGTCAGATCCTTCACTCCTGACACATAGTATACATCCATCAAATACATTTACTTCAAACTCGCTAAATTCCAGCCTCACCCCAATCAGAAGTACCAGTACTTACATAGAAACCTATACAAAGTAGCCAGAAAGAAATGCTCATTTTAAAGAAATACGTCAGATGGATTTAGAGGCTTTTGCATCTGAACTCTTCATACAGTAATTTGTGTTTTTATATATACACAATAATTACACACAGTAGACACACATTTATTAGGTAAACTCAAACTTTTATTTTGTATGCGATTAATCACGATTAATTAACAGCCCTAACAGTAACATCACATTTACACAGAGCACACAGTGCTTACTCCTGATTTCTCTCAACATGGCAACAGGAGATCTGTCAGTCAATAAATGGGAAAACAAATTAAATGGCATTGCTTATTTAAAAAAACTAACTCAGATATTTTCTTGTAAATTAAAAAGTAATGCTTTAATTTACTAGTTACTTGAAAAAAGTAATCTGATTGTGTAACACTGATGACGACATAAAGTGCTTGTTGTTGTGAACAGGGTTCTGGCTGAAGAGGAGCACATATGAAGAGCAGCCAGTCGTACAGTTCCAGTATGACATGATTGTGATTGGAGCAACAGACGCCGCAGGGAGTTACATAGCATGGAGCACATTTCCCAACTTCAATCGACTGATCGGAGATAATTTACGCATCCCATCTATCTCTGTAAGTATGAAACTGTGGAAATAAAAACTTTTTATGCAGTTACACTCCCACAGCATTTGCAAGCAAACTCTGGAAGCATGTTAAATCTGCACTGGTTTGTTCTCTATTCAGGTCCAGGAGGAGGACAGAAACCAGGATGGGAAATCTGACCTCCTCGTGCTGCAGATCAACATCCCACTCAAGCCAGAAGAACAGATGTTTGGCATTCAGCTCCTCCTTACCTTCTCATACCAACTGTTTGTGTGTATTCAGTCCATTCCTATTTACCACAGAATTAAATGCCTTCAGTATTATCTTTTTATATATATCCCTATGTATGACTTATCTCTCTGTTTGCGTGTCTATCTGTCCATCTGTGTAGCGAATGTCTACTGTTGTGATGCAGACGCTTGCCTTTGTGCAGCATTCCTCGCCTGTCCCAGGATCTCAGCTGTTCATCGGTGGAGACCTGAAGTTAAACCAGCGAACTCCTCTTCCACACCGAGGTTTACATAGTACCTACAATGTGAGTCTATCTAAACAACCACAAGTACGATGTTGATCCATGTGACCTACATGCAGATGAATGTGATGATTCATTCATTGCTGGAAACCGGTTTGACTTGGAATGCTGCAGTGTTATCAGAAGCATGCCAACAGGAAGATCTAAAATAAAATAAATTCAGCAATGGAAATTACTTGGAACGTATTTGATTTATGTGTAAATTTGCGTGTTTGTCTGTCATTTTCAGAAATCACGTTCTCAATTTTAATTGCTTTTTTAATTCCAGGTATCACTGATCAATGCATCCAGTCCGTTTGCGAGTACATATGATCTGGCCAACATTGTTAGACTCTACCAGCAGAGAAACTGTAAGATAAGGAACATGTCCTTAGAAAGCCAAACAAATATATTTTATTATTACTGTTATGAAAATGTCTATAGCCTCTATTGTCTTCCTTGTTTTCACTTCATTGTTTTCAAAAAAGCAGATTTACCGTAGGCTGTGTTTTCCAGTGGCACCTTCTATAGTATTTATAATATTTACTCTAGAACATTCTGAGCTTATTTCTGTGTTCATCTCCTAGTGCTCTATGTTCTATTTCTTTCAGTTATTGAATACTGAAACCTTGTTCGTCAAATCTTTCTGTCAATTTCAAATGTCATTCCACCATAGCTAAGCATGTAGTATGTGGTTCTTGGTAATGTAGGCATTCAGGTACTGCCAGCAGTCTCTCTGTCTCAAAGTCTGTCTTTCACACACAGTGACTACTCATCTCTCCGGCGTCATTCCCGTGTGGTCGGTGGGTAGAGCTACGAGTTCTCCATTCCAGATCAACGCCCAGATCAATTATCCAGTGGAGACTATTACATATCCTTTACATTTACCTCTGTTTTATATATTTATGTATTAAATCTGTTTATTTAATACATATTTAATTAAATGTTTTTGTAAATGGCATAGTTCACCCCCCCAAAAAAGAAAATCATCCTTGCTATCTTCTTTGTAATGCAAAATAAGCTGTTTTGAAGAACATTGGGATCCAAACAACATTGTTCCACAAAAGAAAATCATACACTGCCATTCAAAAGTTTGGGATCAGTACGAAGAACTCTCTTTAACTGTCTCTTGAGCAAGGCTCATTTACATTAGAAAAGCACTAATATTGTGAAATATTATTACAATTTAAAATAATGGTTTTCTATTTTAATACACTTCAAAATACAGTTTATTTCTGTGATGCAAAGCTGAATTTTCAGCATCATTATAAAAGTCTTCAGTGTCACATGATCCTTCAGAAACCATCCTAATATGCTGATTTATATCAATGTTGGATGAAGCGATCGGTTATTTTCATTAAAAAAAAAATACAATGTAAATCATTTTTAATCTCAAATGCTCGTCTTGTCTTGCTCTCCCTGAACTGTCTAATTCTGACTCAACACAGTTAGGGTATGTTGAAAAACTCCCATCGTATTTTCTCCCTCAACTTCAAAAATCATTTCAAAATCATCCCACATTGCTGCAGAAGTACCGACACAGTTTTTACAAAGTGAACATGCAAAGAAGATCAAACACCTTTAACAAAAAAGGTAAAACAGTGATATAGGACGATTTTGAAGTTGAGGGAGAACATGAGATGGCAGTTTTTCAACATACCCTAACTGACATGAACTGGAACAAAAACAGTTCAGGTAGAGAAAGACAAGTGTTTGAGATTAAAAAGTATATAAACTGCATTATTTTTATGAAAATAACCGATCGTTGCTAGATAAGTCCCTTCTTCCTCGGCTGGGATCGTTTGAAGCCACATTTAAATTACATTTTGGAAGTTCAAACTCGGGGCACCATGAAAGTCCACTATATGAAGAAAAATCCTGAAAAACATAATTTCTTTATGACTGAAAAAAGACATGAACATCTTGGATGACGAGGGGGTGAGTACATTATCTGTAAATTTTTGTTCCGGAAGTAGACTTCTCCTTTAACGCATCCTTGCTGAATTAAAGTATTAATTTCTTTTAATTCATCAATCCTGAAAAAATATCACAGGTTCCAAAAAAAACGTTAAGCGTTTCCAACACTGATTAATCAGCATATTAGTATGATTTCTGAAGGATCATGTGACACTAAAGACTGGCAAAAATTCACCCTTGCATCACAGGAATAAATTATATTTGAAAGTATATTAACATAGCAAACTGTTATTTTTAAATTGTAATAATATTTCACAATATTACTGTTTTCTTCTATATTTTTATCAGATAATTGCAGCTCTGATAGCATAAGAAAGTTAAATAAATCTTGCTGATCCTGAATGTTTGAATAGCAGTGTAAGTCATACAATCTTTGGCTAAACAATCCCTTTGTTGTAAAAGATACTCTATTTGAGGGTATATAGTGCACATTTTTGTTTCAGTGTCTTGGTTGCTAACATTAACCATCTGGTCTACAATAAAATCTTAAAAATAAAAAAGGAAAAAAGTAAATCTGAAGTTGCTTTCAGATGACATTGATTTGCTTAAAAACACATGACAGGAAATTGCCGCATTATGCTTTTTAGTCTCTTATGAGCACATATTGGACACATGAAGTGACTGAGCTGCAGATGTCACTTCCTGTCTTCTGTGCATTCCTAGACGGTCCACTTTGATCTTATCAACTCGAGTTTAATTTCCTTGACTGGTTTTTCTACCTATCGGCCGGGCTTTTGGGAAATGATCAAGTTCGCCTGGATTCAGTATGTCAGCGTCCTGCTGATCTTTCTTTGGGTTTTCCAGCACATTCAAACATTCATCTTTCAAAACCAGGTTTTACCAACCACCGCAGTACCACCATTTAAACCGCACAGCTCCTGATGTTTTTTTGTTGTACAATCATCAGGACCTTCATTTGTTGCTGAGGACTTGTGTTTGCTAATGTTTTTCTGTATACGTAGTTGTCTTTGTTCAGTTCAAGTACATTCATAAGGAATTCCCACCAGGATGCTTGTGGAATTGCTGGTTTTTCTGGTTTCAAAGTACATCAAGTTCCACCACATACTGCACAAATATTCTTCGCTGTGTGGAAAGACTGATACAAGAAATATTTCAATTCGAAACCTCACACAAAGTGTGTTTTTAAGCAACTTAAACTGAGAAACTCAGATTGGATAAAGTGACCTCAGAGAGCTCATGCTGTTTGATGTTATAATATCCACATATTAAAATCCTTGAGGGGTTTGTTCAGAAGGACTTACTGATTCCTCATGAGTAATAGTTAAAACAGGGGACGGGTGTGTTGTTTTTCAGGGTTGGAGCTAAACTATGCAGGGACACCGGCCCTCCGGGATCAAGGTTCCTCACCCCTGAGTTAAAGGCATAAATGCCTAATGTTTAATTGGATACGCAATAAATAATGTGATAATCGGGAAGATTATTGTCAGTGGTTAAGCTTATGAAAACAGATGAATTGTTATGTAAGCAAAATGTAGTTATACTAATGTTGACTCAAACCAAACAAAAGCAGGTCATATATTTGCTTTAGTCTCTCGTCTGTGTCTCAGTTGGTTGCACAGATACACATTCACAAATACTGTATATCAGATATTCTGTATGCTAGCTTTTGTATTCTCCTCCACGTCCATCAATGATATCAAGCACAGGAAGTTTGGCACAATGGACAGGATACAGATGCAATGTTTTCCTGTTTCATTCATGCGTGTTGTGACAGAATATGCTACTCTTTCTAAATCTCTGAATTTATGTTTATATCTTACATAGATTGAGTTATTGAATATTCACTTTTTAGGAAAACTCAGATGTAGCTAGCTTAGATAACAATATGTAGAATTGTAGTTTATCTACACATAACTGCATCACACTTACACGCGTTTTACATGAGCTTTGTTTTATTCTTGACACAATGGAATAGGAGACAAAGCGTCCACTCTAAGAAGTTCATGTCATTTTAGTGTCATAAAAGATCATTTTACAAAAAGGCTACTCACTGTGAAGTCGGATAACCCCGCCCACCTCCTGCCAATCACTCTTAAAGGCCACGTCTCAAAGTTTTTTTCACATCCAGAGAGTTTACAGCAGTAACGTTTTATCCTTCAATGCGAACGCGTTGCTGAACAGGAGGTAAGGCACGTTTTACTAATATGCAGCATCTACTACTACTATAGACATACATCCTTACATTAATATATCTGTTTGTAGGGAGACTCTTAAAAATGATCTGTTTGTGACGGGAGTGTGACTTTTCTAGAAGTCCTTGAAAAGGATGATTGTGAACATGGAGCCGCCGAGTTTCCTCTGTTTCAGTGGAAGTCAAATCTGTCTAATACGCGTTATTTTCTCACGCGATGTTAATCGCGTTTAGCCCAAACAATAATATTATTTAAATACTTAGATTGTAAAAACAGTCGATGGCTCTAAAGATGACCCGTTATAAAAGTTTTTTTTTTTTCTGGTTTGTTGTCTCAAAACTGTCTCAAAGTAAATGTCTCAACGTTCCCTCTATAAACGTTTTGGAAGGTGCGTTCAGCATTTCTGGGCATCATAGCGTTTCAGAAGTCATATGATGGTGTCTAGTAATGCTGTCTGTCTTGTCAGCTCACTAGGTTTGGAGTCTCTTTCTCTCACACATACACACACAAATTCTGTGTCAAGTCCTCTGATTACTTTTCATCGTTTTTATCAAATGTTTTAGTTACCGGGTCCGTGTGAAGGAGCACACATTGGAAACAAACGAAATCTGATCATATTAGTCATTTATCACAGCACATTTCCCACCTGTTTCTCTCTGTCAGGTGTGCAACGCTCTTAAAGCGACAGTTCACCACGTAATGAAAATTCTGTCATCGCCTCATGATGATGCTATAGCCTACTAATGTATGAAGGAAAAAAAACCCACACAATTGTCTTTTGTGCAATATCTCTAAAGTTTTCCGTAACCATACCCTGTTGAAAAAAACTGCATATGCTGGTTAGGTAGGTTTTGATGCTGGTTTAAGAAGGCCCTTTGCTGGTTTATACTGGTCCATGACCAACTAAACCAGCAAAGGACCGGCATAACCCAGCATCCCATCATCAAAACATACCCACCTGCATATGCTGTTTTTTCAACAGGGTACAAACAGTTTAGGTAAGAAACAACCCAATTTTAATGTGGCAGACGAGGTTGTCTGTTAGATTTGAGAGCTGCGTAAGAGAGAAACCAGTTTCAGTTGAAAATTTACATTTTGGTTTCTTCCTCAAACAGAGCCATTATATTGTCTTTGAAGACTTAGAAAGTAGCCTACAAGGCACACAGACCACTACTTTGTGGTCCACGGATGAAATAAGGCATCACAGGTTTGGAATGTGAGTGGGTAAATTACAATTAGAATTTTAGGTTTACTGTCACTTTAAAATGTACAAAATCAACATGTTTTGAGAGTGCTCTGGGGCATTAACATGTTGAGTGAACACACATTGTAGTGTTTTTAGAAGGAAGTTTTCTGTTGGTACAGTGTGCATCGCCTTTCCATTTCCATTTGCATTTCATTTACCGTCTGTGCAGTGTCTGGTCATAGGCCTGTTGATTTGATGTGGATAAAGTGATTTAAGTGAACTGGGGAAACAGATCTCATCTTTAGATCAGCATCTACACACGCATGTATATATTTAAGAAAAATATGCAACATTAATGTTTATGTATTAATGAGATATATATATATATATATATAAACTGCATATGCTAACATACTGGACGCTAGAGGGCGCCCTTGTGCGGAAAACCCACATATGCGTCAAAGAAGTAGCGCTGATGACGTTCCGTTCCAGCTTCTCTAATATGGATAAAGGCATCGCTATAGACCCTGATTCATTTTGGAATATTATCCCTAATATTGTTTTGTCTAAGGTGGGAGGTCTGCCTTTCTTATTGTTTTGTAATTACAGTATCACGAAATGTCAAATTTTCATAAACAAGTACTGTTGGCGTGGCATCTGATTTATAAACATAACTTTAGTCCACACAGTAATTTTATTTGGAATAATGGTGATATTCTTTATAAAAATAAATCTTTATTTTTCCCAAATTGGGTAAATAATAATATTATTTTAGTTTCTCAGTTGTTAAATTCTGATGGTTACTTGTATTCTTATTCAGAGTTTCTGAATAAATATGATATTCCTGTAAGTCCTCCAGAATTTGCCATTGTAATGGCAAATTCATTGTAATTCTTACTGGGGCCATAACTCTTCTTAAGGACTCTGCAAGACTCCAGTTTTCTTTGTCAATGATTCATCCTTTTGATGCAGTGATTGGGAAACTTTGCTTTTTATCTACCTCTTCCGGTCGGAACAAAAGAATAAGACAACTATTTCAAGTTGAGATAACTTCTCTTCCATATATTGTGTCCCACTGGAATGGCCTATACGAAAACATTCCATGGAAAAAAGTGTGGACTCTGTCATCTAAGTATTTAATAACTAATAAAGTAAAGGATGTTTCTTATAAATTACTTCATCTTTTTTACCCCGTTAAGCTTTGTATGAAAAAAATGTTTCCAGATATTGATTCTTTATGCTCATTTTGTGGGGCTGAAGATGAATCTATGTCTCATATCTTTTGGGAATGTACATATATTAACTTATTTTGGAAGGATTTTTGTATTTTTGTACATTCTTTTTCTTCACAAAGTTTTGTTTTGTTATATAAAGATGTTTTATTTGGTTGTCATAGCTTTTCTAAAGAAGACAAGGACCAATATTATTATATAACTTATTTATTTTTCTTGCTAATTTTTTTTACACAAATGTAAGTGTCAAGGTGCTAAGCCCTACTTTCCTGTTTTCTTTAAGGACATTAAATCCTACCTGGACACTCTTCTTACATCCAGCAATTCCAAAGCCCTTAAAACTGTCTAATTGTGTCATTCTCATAATATTTTCCTGATTTTTGTAACCTGTATTTGTATTCTCAATTGTACTCACCCCTAGCATTGGATTTTTGTTTTGTACGTTTCCTACAGCATTAATAAAAAAATAAAAAATAAAAATAAAATAAAATAAATAAATAAAATAAAGACATCGCTATTGCTGTAACTGATTAAAAACAAGATATAACCAAACGTTTTGAATGACGAAATGTAAGGACAATAAACACTCGTTTGCAATAATATATGGTTTATCTGTGTTCTTAAAGCCATCTCGGGTATTTTCATAAGCCATTGCTAATCGACATGCATTGAATTAGTATATAATTTATTGTCTGCCTCATTCTATGAATCCACATCAGGGGCCAGTTGCATAAAAGGTTTAGACTAGTCTTAAAAATTAGTCATCTAATTTCTTTCTATAAGTCTGGTCAAAATTTGTAAAATTCGGTTACATAAAAACTTAGATTAGTCTAAGTTGAATCCAAAATATATGACTGATTACTAGAGTTGAGCCGGATACTCGGCTGAAACGAGTATCCGGCACGGATAAAGCACTTTTGCCGAGTACGAGTATCATACGAGTAATACGAGTCAATATCTGTGCTCGGATTGAATAAAAATCCTCATTGGGTAGTTTACTGTGTCTGCGTTCTGTGATAGGCTAGTAAGACGCATGCTTGAGTTGTGTATATACATATATGCAAGTGATTTCATATGTGGATGTGCGTGAACTTTTCAGTGCAAACGGAAGGCATCTCAGTGCAAACGGAAGGCATCTCAGTGCAAACGGAAGGCATTTCAGTGTAAACGGAAGGCATTTCAGTGTAAAAGGAAGCAGCGGCACTTCCGGCGGAATTTCCATTTGCCGGGTTATTTTAAAACGCTTAATATGACTTAATACATTCAAATAGTGTTTTAAAAAGACCTTTAATATAGCATACGATGTACCGGGGCGAATTTCCACTGGGCACTTTTCAAAATCCAGTTCAGCACCGCCGAGAGTTCGCGCGATGGTTCAAACAAAACCGAAAGTAAAACGCGCACGCGCCTTCAAAAGCAATTTTAATACCCCGCGTTTAGAGCGCCACTCCCCAATGCGTGCAAATTAGGCTACATAACATATTTATTCTGTATTTCATAAATAAATAAATAAATAAAAAAATCACACTGCTCAAGGTTAAAAAAAGAAAGTTATGTTGAAATGAAAACTCTTGTTCATTACATTTTACTTCATAATTGCAACCGCATGTGTTGTATTCATTGTTGCAAAACTTGTTCTGTATATAGTTCGTTTGTTATCATGATCAAAACCACTGATCTGAAGCTCAAGGCTGATGCTGTCATGTAAATAGTTTTCTAATCAGCAATAAATATAACAATTTCTGATCAACCCATATCAATTGCATGCTTAAAATAACATACCGGTTAAAGCCCCGCCCATTTCAAGACAACATGGCCCACTTCCAGGTTAAATCTCACCCACTTCCGGGTTAGGCCCCGCCCACTCCGAGTACAGATACAGATACAGATAATTCATATGGTTAACAGATACAGATACAGATACAGATAATGCTGTACTCGCTCATCCCTACTGATTACCCCTTAGTTAACTGCTAGTTGGTCAAACTAGTTCTTAAGACACTGTCTTAACATAGAGGCTAAGTTTATGCAACTGGCCTCAGATCACACAAGGAAGTTATTTCAAACACTCGACTGATGTTGTGAATTAAAAACGAGTTTTAATGTTTTTTTTTTATAACTTTCGTTTTTATAACTTTTGTTGGACAACAGATTTAGAAAGGCTTATCATTGCGTGTCATTAGAATGGAGGATGCTCTGCGTGTGTTGCTTTTTCAAATATAAGCGGGGAAGCGTTTCCTCATTTCAGCATTTTAAATTTGCGGGCACACATACAGCAAATTCCGAGAGAAATAAAACAAGGAAGTTATTTAAATGCAAAACCACAATTCACAAGCGCATATTGAACCGTGGATGTCGTACCGAACGGTTCGATATTATATTGAGTATTGTGACATCCCTAATAAATAAATAAATAAATAAATAAATAATATAATATATTATTATTATTATTATAATTATAATTCAAAATGAATAAAAACTGTGAAATTCAACTCAGAATATGACGCAATCCTGCAATAATTAAACATGTTAAATAATACAAATATACTATTTTATTAACCAGTGTGTTTGCTGCCGACCTTTATTGATCCAATTCAACCATACTAAGCAAAAATTACTCAGTATAATCTAACATTTGTTTTTCCTTTTTTATTGCTGAAGAGTTGACATGTTAACTTTCCCCAGCACTGTGTATACATGTATGAATACGAGTTGAATTTCACTGTTTGTATTCATTTTGAGGAATACTGAATCTGTTTTTTTGTGAGCGAGATGAATTAATGCATGTTCACATCATTGTCTAGGCAGACAATGCATGTCGATTAGCAATGGCTTATGAAAATACCCGAGATGGCTTGAAGAACACAGATAAACCATATATTATTGCAGACGAGTGTTTATTGTCCTTACATTTCGTCATTCAAAACGTTTAACGTTATATCTTGCTTTTAATTCGCTACAGCAATAGCAATGCTTCTATCCATATTAGAGAAGCAAGAACGGAACGTCATCAGCGCTACTTCTTTAATGCATGTTTTCTTTGCACGAGGGCGCCCTCTGGCGTCCAGTATGAATGAAACCCATTCTATTTTGCGTAAAAATCGAAAAAAGAAAAATTAAGCAGAAATATACTAAACCACGCTTTTTCTAGTGTACAGAGGTTTACGGGAGTATTTTGTTCATTTGTTACAAAAAAACCCCACACTTAAGTGGCAACCGAAAACCGTGGGTAAAAATCGAGGTATGTATTGAACCGTGGACTAACTGTATTGTTACATCCCATCCCTTTTTTAAATGAATACTATATATGTGTATTTACTTATAAACAATAAATATACACAGAGTATACACACCTTATGTAAACACGGTTAATCGTTTAACAGCACTAGTTAAAAGTAAACAGCATTTGACAGGCGTATTTGTTTATTTTGAAACCCAGATAAAAGTGACATACTGGTCACCCACTGAAGCTCACATCTCCTCATTTGTAGATTCACTGCCATCTGCTGTTTAGAGTTAGTAGGGCAGCTGTGCAGAAAGAAGTGTCATTTCCACTGAAACTATCCCTTTTCAAAGGAAATGGGGCTTCAAAAGAAAAGCTGCTTGTAATTTAACTCTCCAAAGACTATTTTTTACTTCCATTTGGCTCTTTCATATCTTTATTTGATCAGGTATTTCCATTAGAACTATATGTAATTTTTCCCCTCTTGATATTCAGGCTTATTTTAGAGTATTAATGTTGTTAATTGGTGTTAATGCACAAGTGTATCATCATATAGAAACACTGATGATTCCGAGCCAAATCAAGTTCTGTCTGCTGTAAGTTGACCGTTGCAAGCTTATGCAAAAACGGCAGCAGTTTGTGATTTTTTTTTTGCAATATTCAAAAATTAAATTACAAAAGTAAAACTGCAAAGCAGAGTTGTATCACTTTAAAAAAATCAGAAGAGGGAAGATGAAATTTAAAGGGTGACAAAGTTTCCCTATAAAGCATCCCAGGTGAAAAACAAGTGCACTTCCATAATGTACTTATAGGGCTCTATTTTCATGCACTAATTTGTACTCTGTATTCTAAAAATGATTCTTTAGTACTTATTAAGATAATCTTAAGAACATCTAAGTGTACTCAAATGTGCACTAGTGGGTTCAAGTGTACTACAAGTGGTAAATAAATACAGTGTGTTAAAAGCACTTTTTAATTCAAAATATTCATGTTGTCATGCAAATTTACCAGGGGAACCCAGAGAAAAAAAAAAAAAAAAAAGTGTGTTTTATCCCCCAGAACGTGATTTTTAACGGGGGACCCCCTCGAAACATGATTGGGCTAGTTTGTAGCAGTTGGGCAGGTTTTGGTGTGAAAACCTGGCAACCCTGCACAGTTTGTGTCTGAATACATTTTTTTTCCCCTCCACTTGTGCTCCATTTTCTTTTATTTCAAACAGTAAGAGCCATTAAAGGAGAAGTGCACTTTCAGAACAACAATTTACAGACAATGTACTCCCCCACCCGTCATCCAAGATGTTCATGTCTTTCTTTCTTCAGTCGTAAAGCAATTGTGTTTTTTGAGGAAAACATTTCAGCATTTTTCTCCATATAATAGACTGATATGGTGCCCTGATTTTGAACTTCCAAAATGCAGTTTAAATGCGGCTTCAAACGATCCCAAATGCGGTTGTAAACAATCCCAGCCAAGGAAGTAGGGTTTTATCTAGCGAAACGCTCAGTTATTTTCACAAAAATAATAAAATTGATATACTTTTTCATCTCAAACGCTTGTATTGTCTTGCTCTGCCTGAGCTCTGTGTACTCTGGCTCAAGACAGTTAGGATACGTCGAAAAACTCCAATCGCATTTTCTTCATCAACTTCAAAAATCATTTCAAAATCATCCTACATCACTGCAGAAGTACCGACACAGTGTTTGCAAAGTGAACATGCAAAGAAGATCAAACATCCTTAACAAAAAAGGTAAAACAGCGATATAGGACGATTTTGAAGTTGAGGGAGAACATGAGATGGGAGTTTTTCCAACATACACTAAAAAAAACTGAGTCCAGGCAAAGCAAGACAAGATGAGTGTTTGACATTAAAAAAGTATATAAATTGTAGTATTTTTATGAAAATAACTGATCTCTAAATGAGACCCTTCTTACTCGACTGGGATCGTTTACAACCACATTTGGGATCGTTTGAAGCCGCATTTAAACAGCATTTTGGAAGTTCAAAATTGAGGCACCATATCAGTCCATTATATGGAGAAAAATCCTGAAATGTTTTCCTCAAAAAACATAATTTCTTTTTACGACTGAAGAAAGAAAGACATGAACATCTTGGATGACAAGGGGGTGAGTACATTATATGTGAATTGTTCTGGAAGTGGACTTCTTTTAAATCCTGATAAAAGCCATGAAAAACTACACTTCTCTGACTGTTATGTTAGGATTTACAGGGTTCAAGCTATTAAACATAATCCTTCAAAGCTACAATAATAGTTTGTTTTAAAGCTTTAGGGAATACAAACATGCCAGTACATGAATGAACCATTAAAGTATGACTGTGCTTGCTTTTGTAGGTAAATCAAGGTGACAGTATGCTGCGGTGGAGAGTGTCGAAGCCCACCGTGCTGAGCCTTTTTCTAATTCAGGCTGTCGCAGTGGTGCTTCTGTACGGGTGGTACAGTCGTCCACCCAGTCAAAACACATCTCCGTCCCAGGGCAAGGTACACGTGCTGTTGCTGTCGTCATGGAGGTCTGGCTCGTCGTTCCTGGGCCAGGTGTTCAACCAGCATCCGGATGTCTTTTATTTGATGGAGCCAGGCTGGCACGTGTGGACGTCTATACATCAAGCCGGCGCGCGTAGCTTGCGAATGGCGGTGCGCGATTTGATTCGCAGCGTCTTTCAGTGCGACATGTCAGTGATGGACGCTTACATGCCTCAGCCACGCAACGTCTCCAACCTCTTCATGTGGAGCCACAGCCGTGCGCTCTGCTCTCCACCCGCTTGTTTTCTCACAGCTCGAGACGAGATCAGCAAAGAGCAAGAATGCAAGCAGCACTGCGATACGCGAGGTTTGAAGCTCGCAGAGGCAGCGTGCCGGACTTACAGCCACGTAGTGTTAAAAGAAGTGCGTTTCTTCGAGTTGGAGTCGCTTTATCCTCTACTGCGCGACCCCACTTTGGATCTGCGCATCATCCATCTGGTTCGCGACCCACGAGCGGTGCTTCGTTCCAGGGAGCAGTCGGTCAAAGCCCTGGTGAAAGATAGCGCTATAGTCCTGGAACACGCCAACGTCCCCGAAAAGGATAAGTCGTACCAGGTCTTGCAGGAGATTTGCCGCAGTCACGTGCGCATTTATGAGACCGCCATGTTGAAGCCACCCGATTTCCTGCGGGGACGCTACAAAATGGTACGTTATGAGGATCTAGTGCATAACACGCAGGCGGAGATCGAAGCCATGTACGAGTTTGTGGGTCTGGAGATGACTGAAGCTTTGCAGGAGTGGATCTACCGCATCACCCATGGGAAGGGCAAGGGAACGAAGAAGGAGGCCTTCAAGATCACCTCGCGAAATGCAGAGGACGTCTCCTTGGCTTGGCGAACCACCTTACCCTTTGCGAAAGTCCAGCGCATCCAGGAGGTTTGCAAGGGAGCCATGACTCTGCTTGGATATAAGACGGTGGATAGCGAGAAGGAGCAAAAGCTGCTGGACTTAAACCTGCTGACACCACGTGAACGCTATCAGTTCAGCTGGATGCCTTCTAAAAGCACTACCGCTAAATTATAGAGGCGCTCCAGTGATCAAAAGCGTAAAGACCAAAGAACTGTGGCGTTTGCCCTTCAGTTTTTGTTTCTGCTTCACTTCCTACTAAAGTACAATCAAACGTGTGGACCGTCTGACACCGTGTTCTAGTGACCAGCAGAGAACTGGACGTTCCTCTGTTAAATGGGATGCTAAAGCAATGAAGCGCTGTCAAAACCTTTAACACTGGATGCTGTTTTTGAAGAAATTATGGTCCAATGATTAACTTCAAGATGTATTTATTGACAAAAAACTATAATGGTGTTTTTTGTTTGTGTTTACGAAAAGAACATTAGCATTTCAAACTGACGTTGTAGATGTGGGTTGAATCAGAAATACAATAGGACTGTTACTTTCATATAAATAACCGTATAAAGCTGAATATCAACGCCATTGTGAATAAAATAGTTCCTGCTCCTGAAGACCCACTGTTCCACAGAGTTTAACTGCAACTCTAATCAAACACACCAGGGGCCTGTAGCATGGAGCCGGATTAGCTGGCTAGCCTGGTAAGTTTCAGTTTAGTTTGTACCAATCCTTGGTTTTAGGTACCATGAAAGTGGCTTGGCTTTAATTGCCATAGTAGCTTGCACTCCACGGCTAACTTGCTCCGGGGCAGGTTATGTTCTGGGTTAGAGATCAAAAACTGACATCGGACCAATCTGATGTGAGCAAAGTGATACATGTCTGACGCAAAAAGTTAATATATGATTGTATGTTTAGATTTATGTTAGTGTTATGATATTTTAGAAGTCTGCTGGATGTAGACCAGTTGCTGTCCATGTTCTCGCTGGATTTAGACTTGGACAATGAAAAAATTGTTCCAACTCTTACAAATGTGATTGGATGTGCTATTTTTTTATTTTTATTTTTTTTTAAGTCACACATCAGTTAAATCCTTGCTGTGAAGCACTTTGTTTAACTGTAAACTGAACAAACAAAAAAGTCACACAAGAGCTGGAAGATGCAGAAATTTAATGCAAATGAAAGGATTTAATTTAATTGCCTGAAAAGTTCCAAAAGCTCCTATAAGATGGATTTTCAGAGAATGCATACAAATTAAAAACACAAACACATTAAAATGTTGTATACCACCACTACAGTTGACAATTTCAACCAAAATTAAATAATGAACAGGATTTATGTTGTGCTCTTTGGACGAGTGCATATTAGAAAAATCGTGGCCTGGGCAAATAAAAAATCCTAACGCAAGATTTCCAAGCTCACAATAATATGCAGCAAATTGAGTATGTACATTGTGGGAATGTTGTAATACGGATTTTTTTTTTTTTTTTTTTTTTTTGACCATAAATGGCCTACAATTGAGTTAATTGCATTACTTGTCAGAAAGTCTGTTTATTTGTTTTATATTTATTGCACATAAGGGCCAAAGGTTGTTGCTCCCTTTTTATAGACAAAGAGAGGCCTGTGCATTACTGGAAGACATAAGGAGGAAAACTAGTCTTTCTCTATTGAGTTAATTATGCCTGCATGTAAAACACGTGAGAAAATAAGGCTTAGAATGTGAATTTATCTTGTTTTGAGAATATTTAGCTACTGTAGTGGAAAACAAAGCAAAGTTACTTATTTTAATAAGAATCTGTTTCTGTACATCTACAGTAAGAGGGTCCTCTTACAAGTTCAATGTTAGCTATGGTAATTGGAAGAAAATCAACTTTAGGTAGGTTATTGTTCTGATTATATACATATGGACTAAATATCTGACTTTTATCATCCATGTGTTTATCTGCTCTTAAATTCATAAATTTAAATACTTGAGTGACTTTGAAACTGAATAATTAGGTGAAGAGAACAATTAGGTTTTGGGTTCTACAAATTCATTTATATTTATCTAACTAAAGGTGATTTTTATTATTATTGTTTTTTAAATCACATGATCAACAAAGTGAAAATGTATATACAGTGCACAGCATAAATGAGTACACCCCATCAGAATAAATATAAAAGATGTATTTTCTTAATGATCACTAATATAATTCAGGGAAAGATGGCAAAATTTAAATGTATTAAACATATACTTATCTTTAACAGGGAGTGTTGCTCAGCTCGTCTCTACAGAATCCCCCACAGCTGCTCAAGAGTATTAAGATTGAGTGAAATACAAGTCCACTGAAGGATTTTCACTTTGGGAGAATTAATATGTTCATTGTCATGCTGAAAAAATGCCCAATAATGCAGGGAATGAGGGTAGCTTCTTCAGTTTTTTGTATTACATCACACAGTGGTGTGTGTGAATTCATGACCACTTTGATAAAGCACAACTCCCTCACACCTTCAGCACTCATACATCCCAATATAAGAGCTTTACTGCCACTGAATGTCACTGTGAGTACCAGGCACTTCTCACTGTACTCCTCCTCTAGCAACACCACAACATTTTGGATGCTTTTGGATTCGAAATGATTGACTTGGTCTCTTGAGACCAGAGTATGGATTCCCAGAAGTCTATATTTTGTAAATATGGGCCTTGTAAGAGGTTAAATGAGTTTATTGTGCTTTGGCTACACTAGGTAATACTAGTGGTGACAACAGCCATGTCACTTCTGCAGGCTGCGTCGTCGTACTCTGTGAGATAAAGTGTCACTCTTTTCATAGCTTTTGTCGACTCTGAGACACTTACGTGGTATTTCTCCGGCTCTTTTTCTAGCAAAAATTCTTAAAGTGAAGGCCTGATTATTTCAGGATCCTTGTCACAAGTCCATTGTTTTTGAATGTTGGTGCTGCTTCTGCTATATTTTCACACTTAAAACAATAATTTGGTATTCCTCTTGTACCATTGTCCACTTTTATGCTAAGAAATCAGTCACCTGGCAGTTCTCTCCCAAGTGGTTTCATTGTTGGCAGCATCAAGTCTGAGTATGATCCAGTAGGCTATATAACACTTTTCAAGAATTTTAGGAAATTACTTGTCTTTTAAAGGTTTGGTTTAACATACTTACCTGTTAATCAGAAATAGCCTTAAACCTACACTTTTTTTTTTTATTTATTTATTTTTTTTTATTTAGTAACTTTCAGGAAGGTGTACTCATTTTTGCAACACAACCTCTTATCACTTTGATAAGAAAATCTTATTTTCCTAAATAATTTTGACATTCTTCTTTGGTAATTGATCAAGCAGGCTTGCTGGAACATCATATCTCCAAAGAACCCCAACATGTCATCTAAATAAAGAGTAATTGCTGAATTTAAGTTTTGGAGGGGGTGTACTTATTTTTGCTGTGCACTGTATTGATTACATATAGATATCTTTTTAAAATACTTTTCTATGTACTACTTGGCCATTACTAACTAATTGTAATAGCAGTGTTGATAAAGTGTTGGAAGATGCTGTTTTATGATTTTATGACTTGTTTGATTGTGGTAAAGCAGTATGTGATAAAGTCTCGCTAAAAGGACTTCAAACCTGGATGTCAGACTTGCTTCTACGTTGTGTGGTACTGTGGTACTGTTTTGTTTGTCATTTACATAAAACAATACATTTATTGTTCCTTGTACATGTTCTGTGGAATTTCTCTGTATACACTGACGTTTGAAACCTAATGTGATCAAATGCAAACTTTTATTTTTTCATTTTTAATTGAAGTATTGCCGTTTCATGAGGTAATGTTTGAGTTCAATGGGAGCTGGTATTTTATTGATGTTTGAATCACATTGATTTATATTCAACATGTCAAGCATTGTCCTAAATCAGTTGAAGTGTAAATGAAGATAAAGTTCCCGCAAGATCAAGATCTCTTCAAACACTTGTGTTGTGTGACTGTAGAGCAGGGCTGGGGAGCTTCGTTCCTGGAAGGCCACTGTCCTGCAGAATTTAGCTTTAACCCTAATTAAACACATAGTGATCATTAAGACCTTTATTAGCTTGTTCAGGCATGTTTGATTAGGGTTGGAGCTAAACTCTGCAGGACAAAGTTGCCCAGCCCACCTCTAGAGAATATATTTTCTTACCTGTTGTGATTAGGAAAGAAGTCTGATAATGTATCCATCACAATCTATTCTGTTGTCAAAATATATCGGGAGAGAGACATTAAAGAAATAAAATCATGGTACACATTTAGATTATCAGTATTTATGCTTGATTTCAGTAAGTTGTCTCTAGGTTTATAATTAATGTTGCTTTTTTGGTTGTTCGCACATTCCTCATCCACTGGTTTGTCTAAATCTGTCTGATCAATGTGGAGTAAAATGGTTAATGTTCCCTGTATGTCCCTGCTGTAATAATATACGTAAAAGCTATTAGCTATGTACAGTAGACTAATATTGCTTTTATACTGAGTTATAAATACAATAATGTAACTCTAACCCTCACAGAGAACTTTTTGCATTTTTACAACCTTGTTTACTTTTGTGCAAATGAGCATGGCCTCAAATGTCCCAAAAAGGAGGTTTTGTCAATATCAGAAGTAGCGTTCAGTATGTTTTGTTTCCAGCAGCTGCTTTGAGTCCTGCAATTGCATCACGTCCTCATAAACTGCTCCAGATTTGACAGGTCTTGGTGTGAGACATTACTCCACTCTTCCACCAAGTTCAGTTTTGCATGGTTACATGTGGTTTGCCACTGCATTGGCAATCAGCTGTCCCTCTTGTCTCCCTGCTGCACTGTCTTAGGTTTCTTACACTGAAGACATTGCATGGATACAGGTCCATGTGCAATTGTTTATGGTTCACTGAACAACATTGTTTAAAGCCTTTCTAATAAATATCTGTAAAGCTTATTTGGAATTTACAAAACTGTCTTCTGGTATTTCATCTATAGCTTTATTTATAGTGTTATCTAGCACATCTATTGATACTGCAGTGACTTAGACACTCGTCTAAACATTCAGAAGCAATTAAAAGATACAAGTAAATTGCATAGAACCCTTCACAGTTTTTTGATGAACAGAATCTGCCTAGAACTGCAAATGGCGTTTTAAATTTTTAGGTTGAAGGTCTTCATATCTGTTTATCTTTTGTTCAAAGACTATTAACATACTTTTATATTGTCAGTGATTCTGAACAAGAATGTAATCTGGTGAATGTAATGAATTTATTTAATATAAAAGACCTTTATGGTGCAACGTTAAAACTGCTTAGATGGTTGATTCTTTATGTACTGTAGGAAACGTTAATTGTTGTTTCTGCCTGTAATTTTAGAATGTAAAAACAAGAAATCTAATTAAAGTAACATAAAAATGGGCTCTTGACTGGATGTCTACAGTCTGGATGTGCTGTTGAAATCAACCTTATAAGTGAGTGATTTGGGACGCTCTTTGAACCTACTCAAGCAAGCATAATGACGTAATGCCAAATGAATGTGATTTCACCAAACAGACTATGTTCTGAATCAACATCCTTGATCCTGGAACAACATTTCAATCAACCAGTCAGCTTTGAGAAATAGGTTTACAACAGGGTTAGAGGTTTCTACATCATTTGTATTTACCTTTTCCCTTTCAAAGGAGAAGTTAACTTCCAGAACAAAATGTACAGATAATTTACTCACCCCCTTGTCATCCAAGATGTTCATGTCTTTCTTTCTTCAGTCGAAAAGAAATTATACTTCTTAAGGGAAAAAATATGGTGCCCAAAAGTTTCAACTTCCAAAATGCAGTTTAAATGCAGCTTCAAATGGCTCTAAACGATCCCAGCCGAGGCAGAAGCGTCATTTTCTAAACAAATGGACAAATTCTATGCTTTTAACCTCAAACGCTCGTCTTGCTCGAGTCTGCGTCAACTCTGTTTTTTTCGGTTCAATACAGTTAATACAGTTAGGGTATGTCGAAAAACTCCCATCTCGTTTTCTTCCCCACCTGCAAAATCGTCCTAGATCGCTGCAGAAGTACCGACCCAGTGTTTACAAAATGAACATACCTGGTAGATCAAACGGCCTTTAGAAAAAAAAAAAAAAAAAAAAAAAAAAGGTAAAACAGCGATGTAGGACGATTTTGACATTGAAGAAGAAAACGAGACGGGAGTTTTTCGACATGCCCTAACTGTATTGACCCAGATATACACAGACTACGCATGCGCATCGCAGAGACGAGACAAGACGAGCGTTTTAAGTTAAAAAGTATAGAAATTGTCAATTTGTTTCGAAAATGACCGATCGATTCACTAGATAAGACCCTTCTCCTCGGCTGGGATCGTTCAGAGCCATTTGAAGCTGCATTTAAACTGCATATTGGAAGTTCAAACTTTTGAGCACCATTGAAGTCCACTATATGGAAAACATTCCTGAATTTTTTTTCCTCAAGAAACATAATTTCTTTACGACTGAAGAAAGAAAGAAATGAACGTCTTGGATGACAAGGGGGTGAGTAAATTATTTGTAAATTTTTGTTCTGGAAGTGAACCTCTCCTTAGGGTTAGGGTTAGGGGTAGTTGTGATGTATGGACTGTTTTTGGACAGGATTGATATTTCAGGATCAACAAAATAAGTTTCTAATTAAAGGGAGTATGTGAATATTAGGTGAAGTTAAATTCTCATTTCTTCACTATTTACACATTTTTAAATGACATTCCCTTTGCGGTGAGTGTGTTTACTTTGCCCAAGAATGACACACTCTTAAAAACTGAGGTTCTTTATTGGCATCAGTGGTTCTATGAAGAATTTTTAACGCCCATGGAAATAATTCTTTAAATTATTAAAATCTTCTTAGTTTTCACACTAAGAAAAAGTATTCATCTAAGAACTCAGTGAAAGGGTTAGGGTTATTTTTAAGAGTGTATAAGAGACACAATATGTATTTAGTCATAGGAAAGATCTGTACCACCACCAGTTTACTTGCCATTACCAGATTTAAAGTGCTACAGTATCATTATCATACATGACCCAACACCACCCTCCAGAGGTGACAGTAGTAGTTGTAGGTCTCTATTTTAAAATCAGGATTTACAGTGCCACTTTTTTATGTTTGGTTTAAGTTATTGTTGCCCTGTTTTTACCTGTTTGTTATATATTTGTTTCTACTTAAAATTGTTTTCTTGAAATAAAATGTTTCCCATATCTTTACGTTTTAGAATTATAATGAAATGGGGGTGTGTTGATAACAATTAACAAATGATTTAAAATAACCACAGTACATTTATGCACTTTTTTTTTTAAATCATACACACACACACACACACACACACACACACTGTACATTGTTATATAGCCATTATATGTCTTCATTTCTTCTTATTCTCACATTATATTGATGTCAGATATATTATTTAACAAATAATACAAATGATTTAATCAATAATAATAATTTACAATTTAATAAATATACAGTGGAGATCAAAATTAGAATTTTAGAGTTTTTTAAAGCATATTTCATAAATTAATTGTATTCTGACGCACAGTATAAAAAACTTAAATGAGGTATTTGCAAAATAATTCTAATCAAAATTAGAGAATACTTACAGATACCAAGTAATTGGTGTTAATCTGTCATCTGGTGCTAATTTCCTTGATTATATGACAAACCCTATTTAACTGGCAGCATTCCTCCAATTTTCACTGAGATTGTAAGATGACTGAACTCTGCGACAGGAGGTTGTCCTGATGAAGGCCCTTTTGGCCATTGCAAGAGAAGTTGGTCCTTCAAAATCTGTGATTTCTCGATTACTGCAGCTTTATAATGACACTATTTCATTGAAGTCCCCCAAAAAGCCTGGTCATCCATGTTAGACAAATGCACAGGAAGACAAGATAATGCAGAGACTCTCCGTGAAAAATCGGTTCAACACTGCAGCTGGAATTGCTTGCCAGTTCGGTGCTGTAAAGGGTAAGGATCTGTTGCATGTATAGGAGAAGTCAGACTGGAAGTGTACTCTGCAGTGATGAAGCCTCTCACAGCAGAAAGAATCAAAAGGCTAAGATCACCTTTGCTGAGGAGCATGTTGCGTGGAGAGAGGAGAACTGGTCCAAAGTTCACTTTAATGAAAAGCAAGTTTAATTTATTTGGGTCACATAGGAAACATTTTGTTTAGCATCATTGGTTTGTTAGGATAGGACAATATTTGGCCGAGATACAATTATTTGAAAATCTGAGGGTGCCAAAAACAAACAAACAAAAAAAATCTAAATATTGAGAAAATCTCTTTTGAAGATGTCCAAATGAAGTTCTAAGCAATACATATTACTAATCAAAAATTAAGTTTTGATATATTTATGGTAGAAAATTTACAAAATATCTTTATGGAACATGATCTTTACTTAATCTCCTTTACTTATCCTTTACTTAATGGTCTTTACTTGATGTTTGGCATAAAAGAAAAATTGGTAATTTTGACCCATTCAATGTATTTTTGGGTATTGCTACAAATGTGCTACTTAAGACTGGTTTTGTGGTCCAGGGTCACAAATAATCAAATGGCCTGCCCAGAGTCTTAAACCTGATTGAAGATTTTCAATTTTCCATTGATTAAAAATTGTTTGACGAAGTTAAGGCTAGGAAAACCACTACACCAGCGCAGTGTAAGAAACTAGTGATGTGATGTGTCATTCAAGTGTGTTTGACATCTGTAACCCTGCAAAATTTTAATTGTAATCATCTTTTGTGCTACAGTTGATTCTGTTTTCTAAATGTAATCACTGCATTTTCCACAAAAAGTTATTTGTTGAAATGCCTTGGAAATTTGGTCAAACATGTTAGCTAGAGTCAATATTTAATTTTTTCAAATTTAATTAAAATTTATTTATTGGTTGATTGTTGTTGGGGTTTTTTGGGCCATTTTTCTGGACATTTTTTGGCCATTTTCAGACAGATAACACCCATTCGTGCTGTGATTTTAACCAGAATGTGCTGAATAATTTTGCATTTTTTTGCCGTCTTCGGTTATTTATGTATCCCAACTAGTTCCCCTGCAAGTTCAGCTCATCTGTTTCATTGGTCCAGTATGTGGGAGGAGCTCAGAGAGCACTTTGCAGAGGATGCAGGATATGACACCCCATTCAGACATCATACAGGAAACTTGATCGATGCGAAAAATCCATCATACAACATACATAGAATAGGCAATATATGTTTATAAAGTTTGTTCTTTCTCTTTCTTGCGTTTTGTCTTCTGCCACAATTGCGCCATCAGAGATGTCGCCCGCCTCCGCTCCTCTGCCCAGCACTGACTGACGTTGCTGCAGACGCTTCCCGGAATGAACAGCAGAATCATCATTCCGTTCCCAAACACCTTCAAGTGGATCCTGAAGAAACTGTAGGCTAGAGCTGGCCTTCGTCATGGCCAGATCAGCGAACACAAGCGCTAAGGACGGAGACTCAAGGGTATCTGCTCCCGCGGAAAGAGGCGAGATCAGGGAACTGTCTCTGGAGGAGGTGCTGAAGTCGTACGAGCAGCCCATCAATGAGGAGCAGGCTTGGGCAGTGTGTTTTCAGTGCTGCAGAGAGCTGAGAGCGCCGCGCCCGCACACGCAGCCTGGCCAGGAGTTTCTGATCCGAGATCCGTCGTCAGTAATCCTGCACAGGGACGGGACGGTCACGGCACATCTGGACAGCAGCGGTAAGGACTTGACATTCGTTTAGAGAAACTTCCTCAACAGGATAAAGGAGAAATCAGGTTCGAGGGTTTTCTTTCGTCCCTGCATGTTTAATTTTTAATGCTTTTCATTTGTATACTACGAACAATTCGATGCTAGATGCGTCCTCCATTGAAAATGCTGCATTTAAAAAAATTAAAACAATACAATGCAGTTATTTGATATTAGTCCAGCACCGAGACAGCACTTGCACAAATGCATTGATGATGATAGTGTTTGTTTTAATCCCCATCTACTTCAGTGAACAGTGGCGTTTTGTGAAATATTATTATTTATATTATTGATTCCTGAACAATCTTCATCTTTGATGCATTATGACTTGCTCTGTGTTTATTGATTGCATGCGTGTGTCTTGTTGTTTTGCTGAAGCGTTGTCTTCTAAAGACTGTGTTATGATACAATGTGTTGTAAACAGCGGCAAAACTTGGCTACTGTTTTACTCTAGTATCCGTCTGCATTGGCCTGATAAAGTGTGGCAGCAGAGGGCGCTGCGGTGTGTATTTGTAGGGTTAATCCTCACACTACACTCGTTTCAAAACACGCTGGCACGTGTGTGGAGTCAGTTTTGGAAGAGAGGCAGAGGTTTACAGAGAAAGGATGCTCGGCAACACTTTTTAAAGGTGTCCTTGTTACACATGTTACAAGTACTTGCTATTTTAATAACAATTAATTATGTGTAATTACATGCAAGTAACGCTAATCCAAAGCCTACCAAGCCTAACAATAGAGTAAGCAAGATCGGGAAAGGTCCTAGAGTCGGGATTCGAACACGGGACGCCCATAGGGCAAGAGCGCACTGTCCACAAGGCTATAGAAATGTTTCTACAGGAAACATTATATAAAAACATAAGGTTTAGATATTTGAACAGTTGTTTCAGCCACCACATGCAAAATGATCCATTCATTGTCAAAATCTTTCAGAAATACATGTACATTCAATAAATGTCTATGACAGTCAGCCAGTCAAATCAGCCAGTCAAGTTTGTAATATATTTATGAAACTTCCCTGAAGGGCATTTAGACATTTTACAGTTTTATAAGTTTTATAAACTTAACTGTTAAAAGGCTCAGTATACACAATAACATTCAGTTTGACAAAACTGATATTATTATATTAGTGTAGTAAATAACTGAACTATTTGACCACAACATTTTTGACATAATAACAAAAATGAAAATATATTTTTTTCATTATTAAAAAAAAAAAAAAAAAAAAAAAAAAAAAATGTAATAGAAAAATAAAAATCCAAACAAAACTAAATTTGAACTTGTAAAATTACAAGTAGTTATTTGTTTCTTTGAAACAATAGGCTATTTCTTTCTTTCTCTCTTTCTTTCTTTCTTTTGAAGTTCTTGTTTTTTGATAGTTAAAGTCACTATGAGTCAAAGGAATATTGCACTCTAAAAAATACTGGGTTAAATACAACCCAGCGCTGGGTGAAACATGGACAAACTTAGCGACTGGGTTGTTTTGACCGAGCAGTTGAATTAAATGTTTGACCCAACCTTCAGTATTATTTAACTCAGCTATTGTTTGGAAATAATTATATGGCTGTCTTAAAATGAACCCAAAACAGGTTGTAAATTAAAAATCAGACACATAATTACTAGAGCCATCAGCAAAAATCTAAGGGTGAACATTCATTGAAAAGTTATTAAAACAAATATTAGTTCATTATTATTTATTTAACTTATTAATAATGGTTCATTTATTTAACTACTACTAATACTAATAAATGTTAGTTTGGGTTCATTTTAAGCCAGCCATATAGTCATTTTAAGCAATAGTTGAGTTAAAAAAAAAATTCCCAGAAGGCTGAGTATAATATTTAACCCAACTGCTCGGTCAAAACAACCCATTTGATGGGTTTGTCCATATTTCACTCAGCGTTGGGTTGTTTTTAACACAGCATATTTAGAGTGTGCAGTTTTTATTATAAAAAAATTATGTGCATATTATTAATATTATTATTTTTATAATCCGAAACATTAACTTTCCCTTCACAATGACATCTCTGATGGTGTGTGAAGGCTGGACAATAATTCCTCCCCTCCAGCAACCTGTCCATCACATGAGATCACAATTAGCAAAGGACAATAATTCACCAATCCCATGAAATCCTGCTGCCCTACATTTTTCTCATTTGAGAAGTCATTTCACTCAGATATACATCACAGTAGTGGAAAAAAAGACTATTCATGCCGACTTTAATTAGCTCCTTGTGCCCTTGTGTTTTCCCTGTGTTTGTCCTACATTGTTTGATGTAACAGACTTTAGTTCTCCTCTTGATCATTTTTGATCCCGTTTTTGCCTTGCACGTTTCTGGAAACTTGTTTAAAAACTAAAGCTATGCTTGGGTTCTTTGTCTCCACGTTTGAGTCACATTTGCTAGGGGAATAGATTGCAGACAGAAGAGAGCGTACGTGATCCTCAGCAGACATCCGTTATGCCGATCAAACAAACCTGAATTGCTGAGTCGTAATTGGAGAAAATGTACAGTCAGTTGCTTCACAGATGAGAACCTGAGTACTAACAGGCCTTATCATCAATGAAAATATCTTTCTCACACAAAGTTAAGGAGTTAAGGAGACACTTGGACCAAATATGCAAAATGTGCATGAAATTTGCCCTCTCTAATACTGTTGAACTAAATGTATGAAGCACGCTGTTTGCTGAAATATCCCCAACACTGCACTGAAGTAAGAGCTGACAATTGACAATTGACAATCTGTCAATAAATGCTTGTTAAAGTTGCATTTATTACTATAATAATAGGATCCTGCTGCATTTTTTCTTCTTTCAGAATTGGCTGGCAGAAAGACAAAGTAAAAAAGAGGAGCATTTATTCAAAATGATAATATTGTAAACACTCTTTTGTCATGCAGCATAATGGCATAAGTATTAAAAATGTCTTATGAATTCAATAGCAAATGAAGAACCCAATATCTGAACCCTGTCTCAAGAGAGACAACCCAGAAATATTGATAAACTGAAACAGATTTGAGGGGAGAGATGTTAAAAATTGATCAAAAGTCTTTTAAGTTTGGCTGAAGTTTTGCTGCTAAAGGAGGCTCTGCAATTTTTCAAGGTTTCATTCTTCTGCACTGCGAAAGATTATTCAATACGTTTAAAAAAAATACAGAGTTTGGTACAATTATTTATATGTAATTGTTTTAGTCAGATTGTGTTCGTCTATAATTGCGAGTTAAAGATCCTACCACTTTTTTTTAAGGTAAATAATGTAGAAATCTGGATATTTTCAAAACGTGTTCACTAACTTGTTCTTGCCACTGTCTTTTTTTTTTTTTGTTACTATAGCCCTCTCTTCTCAGTGTATATGTAAACATACTCAGTGACTTGAATCTTTAGAATTTGTTCACTGATTGGTTAAGTGACGCATCTGTAGATGACATCACTGCAGGATGGTGGTCAGTGACTTTTTGTCTGTTATGGGTGAGTCACTGAATTACTCACTCAACAGATTACAAATTATTACTAGGCATAATAAACAAAGCTCCACCCAGTCACCCTATACTTCAAACGCTTTAATTTTATACTTATTTACTATCCAGATTATAGGAAGTCAAAAGCAGCTGACTCTCTCATATAAATAAGTGAAACATGTAAAACATAAATTCCATACTGACTATTTTTATGCTGTTTGTTTCATTCTACTTTTCCAGAGTGTTCCATGTTTGGAGATGCAGTATTTAGTTTCATCTCCTACCTCAAAGGAGAGATTTTAGAAGACTTGATTTTAATGTTGATTTTGTATTGTCCTTCTAGTCAGGAACAGATACTGCTGCTTTACAATGACCCAGGCTGTCATATGACATTTAAATGGATAGTCCATCCGAAAAGATTCTGCCATCATTTACTCACCTTCATACCATCCTAGATAGTGCATCCTAGACAAGTAACACACATTATTGTAATGTAATCAGATTACTTTTTTAAGTAACTAAGTAATGCAGTACTTTTTCATTTATACAAAAATGTCTGAGATACTTTTTGAAAATTAAGTAAGGCGTTTCTTTGTTTAACATTTTTTATCTATAGGAATCATAAATAAGTTCAGAGGTGTTGTGTTCGAGGTGTAAACATGATGCTTACTGTAGTTCTAGACTAAATGTAAACATGCATTTACTCATCTCACTTGCACAAAACAGATTCAGTATTCCTCAAAATGAATACAAACTCAATGAATGCAAACTTAGAATATGACACAGACCTGTAATTATGAAATATGTAAAATAATACAAATCTCCTTTATGAATTTAATCCCATTTTATTAACCAGTGTCTTTGTTGCTCACCTTTAATAATCTAACTAGCCATGATAATAATCAAAAATGACTTTAGATAAACATAACATTAGTGATTATTATTATTTTTTTTTTTAACTGCTGAAGCGTGTTGAACTTTCTTCTCCTGCATCCTGAAGACCAATTTCGAGTAGACGTCACAGTTACATCACTTGCGGCTGTGCGCGCTTAGTGGTTGCAGAAAAATGAATAGGGCAATCTTTTTTTATTATATAATAAATAAAAAAGATATAAAATAATTTATTTAGAGAAGCTAGAGTTAATTTTTTTTATTTTTCAAGAAAACAAGCAGTTAGAAAACAAATACAGTGCAAGTCTTAAAGGGTCAAGTTTTTTAAATGAAATTAAATTGAAGTTTATCAAGTGAACAATACACTATTAGGCCTATTTTGCCATGACACTCCTGCATAAATAACTCCACATCATCCCTGAACACAAAATGAAATTTGAAGGACACTCTGGAAGATTCTGATATTTCCAGGAGATTGTTGAGGGCCTTTTCCTTGTCCTCTTCATCCATTATAAAGAAAAGAGGTTTTTCCACTGGCCCACTGAGCAGATGTCTGTTGGAATGGAGCCATTTCACAGCTTCTGTCATGTGTCAGATTACTGGGAGTTCCTTCATTGCAGAATATTAAAGAAAAATGTGTTTTTAATATTTCTCATAAATGTATTATGTTAAGATATATATATGTGTGTCTGTATTATTTAAGACATACCTCACTGCTGCTAAGCATAGCTTGTTCTCTACTTGGAAGGGCGTCTTGTGGGTTTCTGCACTGTAATATACATATCTTGGTTAATTTAAATGAGTAAATTCAATTAAATTTATGCAAATGTAGTGGTGCGCTAGAGGAAATGTCCAGTATCTACCTTTCAGAGAAAACCCCAAATTTCTCCAGAAGAATAAGGGTCCACTATCTCTGTATGTTTGGACTGTCACACTGGAAGAAAAAAAAACTGAGAAATCTTAAAAGAAACAGCTACAATATTTTTTTTTTTTGAATTATAGAAAACTTTCACCTTTGTTTTAAGAAATACTCAAGTACTTTGCTTTCATTATTTTTAAGTTGCCTTCCCAGTAAGAACCTCTGAGCGTTTTCTCTGCTGTTCTTTAAAGTTTAATGGTCTTGAAATATTTCTACACCTCGCTGACCCCCCTGAATATAATGCAACTGCGTATTGAGAGGCCTGCAGGGCAGCTACATTGACTGTAAAAGCCTTCCCAGTGTAATATCAAGCCTGAATATTCAGTATGTTCAACCCAGAGGAGCCTCAACTCAGCTACATTTTCAATAGACTGTCAAAATCCCTTTAACTATTATTTATGCAATTCATAAAACAAAGCAAAAAAAAAACAACAAAAAAAAAACAGTCTGCTAAGGGAGAATTACGTTACTATGCAGAACTTGCACAATATTTAGCTTACATAGTTCACTGAAAGCAATTTGATATGTAGGTAAAATTTTGTAAAGCAAAAACCTTTGAAATCTGTGGTATTTCTTCTACAGGATCTGACACTAGTACAGTGCATTTACATCAGTTGGGTTATAAAGAAAAGAAAAGAAAGAAAAGCCTAGAAATATAAGTATAATTTTCTGCTGCTTATTTTGTATTTTTTTTCCCTAGATGACTGTAATGCAAACCATGTTTCTGCTGCTGATGGAAAGGTGAGACTGTAATGAGACTAATTTGGTATTATGGTACATTTTTGCACTCTTTATCCTCAAACACTCCCCATTTCTTCATAACGTGCGTGCAGCTGATTCAGTCCATGGGTGTGGCGATCTACCGCGCTTTGGACTGGGGGCTGGATGACAGCGAGGAGCGGGAACTGAGTCCTCAGCTCGAGCAGCTCATTGAGTTTATGGTTGGTGGTCAGGACAGTAACGGAACCAAACACTGCGGCAGCAATGCCGCTAAAGACGAGGGCTACAGCGGCCAAGATGAGGATGAAGAAGAGGAGGATGAAGGCACAGTGCATGGCTTTCATACTGTTCACCAGGTCATGGGGCTTTGTGCCCGCAGACTGGCAAATCCAGCGCTGGCACCAGAGCACTACCAGGCCGTGTGTCGAGCTCTTTTTCTGGAGACCCTTGAGCTGCAGACCTTCCTCAGCAGGATAAGAGATGCTAAAGAGGTGAAGAACCAACTTTATCGTTAATGAATGGATATTTAATAAACCTTGAAACAATGAATTATTAAAAGCGATGTATGGTAAATGAAAATACAACCAAGGCTTAAATACAGGTTCACTGTAACATTTTGTTTTGTGTGCAGTGAAAACATCAAAATTCAAGAGTTGTGGAGAAACCAGTGGATCATTTTATTTCATGTTCACTTTTGCCAGCATCTCACTAGAACAGCTCTTGAAATATATAAACATATATATTTTATTTGAAACATTAATGTTTTTGAATGGTTATTTTCCATGTTTAATTAGGGGTTCAAGCGTGTAGCGCTGAAACCTTATTGTAATAGTTATAATGGTCACGGATCAGCGTTCTCTATTTAAAACTGATTGCGCAGACCAAACCGTAAGACATAAAGACTTGGAACTTGCAGGGATAGTAGTAATTACACTTCTTATAATGTCACCAATGCTCACCCCAATTGGACTGACATGGGCGTTAAATCGAACTCCTAAACCGTCACTTGCAGGCTTGGAATCCTTGGCTTACGCCGGACAAAACACATGCCTCAGATCTGATCATGAGCCTTGACTAAACTTTTGGGTATTTTTGAAAAACCTACATTTGCGAACTAGTAGCGTGGCTTCAGGTTGATTGGGACACTTTTTAATATTGAAATGGCTTGGAAAAAGTGTCCCAATCAACCTGAAGTCACCCTAAGTCACCTGAAATTTTTACTGTTGCAAGGGATGCCAAACGTTCAAAAGGGGCAGGGCCACTTTAAGTAAAATGCCTATAACTCCTGAACAGAATAAGATATCCTCATCAAACATACAAATGTATGATGAAAAATGTATGTAAGAGCTCAATCTGAGGTCACATGAAAAAAATCAGTGGGCCTGTTTGACCTACGGCCCCAAAGGTCTGAGAGAATTTTATGTCATGTAAAACACCATATGACATAGTTTGTGCGAGAATTTAAGATTCTGTTCTGATAAGTATCTGATGTTTTCCTGTAGATGCTCAAGAAGATCAGGACTGAGGAACCACAGGAGGACAATTCCACCGCAGAGCTTGATGCTCTTCAACATGCTGACTGGGTAAAAGTGTGCTTATTAAAGCTGTAATGGTAGTTTAATTGACTTATTTGTCTTTGTGATGTGCAGCTGTATAAGCTAATGTAATGATGGAGACTGTGTGTGTGTCTTTGGTGACTTAGGCTCGGCTGTGGGTGCAGCTGATGAAGGAGTTGAGGCAGGGCGTGAAGCTCAAGAAGGTGGAGGAGCAGCCGTTTAACCCACTACCCACAGAATTCAGCCTCACACCCTTTGAGATGCTCATGCAAGACATTCGCTCGCGCAAATATAAACTACGCAAAGTTGTGGTGAGTGCATTCTAACTACACCCACTCATGCTGAAGGCACTGAAGTGGCACTGAGGTTGCTGTGGTAAGCACATTTTGAGTGGTTTATCTCCCACTTAATCTCATCCTAACCCGGTAAGTCGACTATATGTGTGAGATTATGGCTTTGGAAAGACTTTTCAGCAGATGCAGCATAATAGTGATTAGACATTGTCTTTATATTTGATAATAACTATAATATCATGACTCTGTGCCTCTTTGTCTTCTGCAGGTAGATGGAAATATTTCAACATGTGTGAAACGAAACGCTCATGAGCTGATCTTGGACTTTATCAGATCAAGACCCCCCCTTAAACCAGTTAGTTGCTCACATAACTAATGTGCAATAACACCATGTCCTAAGCAGACAAAGCACTATACATAAAATAAATACAATCACTACAATGCAACCATGTAGTGATTGTATTTATTTTATGTATAGTTGGAACCAGACGTTTCATACACCTTGCAGAATCTGTAAAATGTTAATTATTTTACCAAAATAAGAGGGATCATACGAATACATGTTATTTTTTATTTAGTACTGACCTGAATAAGATATTTCACGTAAGACATTTACATGCATCCGCAAGAGAAAATAATTGAGTTTTTAAAAATGACCCCATTAAAGAGTTTACATATGCTTAATTCTTAATACTGCGTTGTTACCAAAATAATCCACAGCTGTTTTTTTGTTTAGTGATAGTTGTTCATGAGTCCCTTGCTTGTCCTAAACAGTTAAACCGCTGCTTTTTGTGTATTTGAACCCTTTCCAGCAATGACTATATGATTTTGAGATTCATCTTTTCACACTGAGGACAACTGAGAGACTCATATGCAACTATTACAGAAGGTTCAAACACTCACTGATGCTCCAGAAGGAAAAATGATGCATTAAGCACCAGGGGGTGAAAACTTTTGAACAGAATGAAGATGTGTACATTTTTCTTATTTTGCTTAAATATAATTTTTTTTTAGATTTTTCTAGAACATGCCTTCATGCTTGGTGGTTCGAAAAATGCATTATTTTTAACATAATTTACATTATTAAAATACATTTTTCCCAGCCCGGCACAAATGGCTCGATTAGTTCCGGGTTTAATGAAGGCCCGCCTTCCGAAAAACAAAATGTGTTGTGATTGGTTAGCTGTCCCACTGCGTTGCGATTGGCGAACAGCTTAGACGGTGCTCCACTACTGCCACGCCCCTTGTCAGAGAAGCAAGTCCCATGTACAACTGTTAGTGCAAGCTAGATTAAAGTGATTCTTATGTTTTAAATCTGGATATTTTTCTTACAAAAATGCATGGATTCGCTACAGGAGTCCTTTACTAACCCCCCGGAGCCGTGTCAGCCACCTTTTATTATGGATGGATGCATATTAATGGACTTGTTTTGGATATTATCATGCTAATTTATTTAATTATTTACATGCTTAGTTTCATTGCCCGAAACCAGCTCCAGCATAAGGCTAAAAGCAGCCTAACATTAACATTATCAAAGAACATCATCACTGATTAGTCTAGCCTATTCTAGTGCAAGTTTATACATTTTAAAAACACTTGCGTTATAAGTGAAGCTATCTACACTGTATGATGAATGCAGAATACTCTTACCACACACTGCACACGTCTGCGGCGCGTTATGGCTCCAACGTGGCAACTGAGGAAGATCATGGCTTCGGCATGTGTTTCGACCCCCTGTACTGCACACATCTGCAGCGCGTTACTGCTCTGAAGCTGCCACTCAAGTCAATGCTTGTGTTTATACCCCGCGGCTAATCCCCCACCTCGTCCCTACTCACCCCCCAACAATTCGAATTTTCGGAGGAGGGATTTAATTTAATGATATTCTAATGGGCCGCGTTGTGACATCATTGCATGCATAAAACAAACGTTGTAGTCCAAAGGAGCCGTTCGTTGTAGTTTTTGAAAAGAAATATCTCCTTTTGGAGTGGACTTTGAGATTTGTAACTTTGTAGATTATTTTAATGCCCAAAGATACACATCACGCACTGATTAAAATTCAAAAAAGCGAAAAAGTATAATAACACCCCTTTAAAAAGTTTTCACCCCCGACTCTTAATGCGTCATTTTTCCTTCTGGATCATCAATGAGCATTTGAACCTTCTGTAATAGTTGCATATGAGTCTCTCAGTTGTCCTCAGTGTGAAAAGATGGATCTCAAAATCATACAGTCATTGCTGGAAAGGGTTCAAATACACAAAAATGCTGAAAAACCAAAGAATTTGTGGGACGTAAGGGATTTTTCAAACAAGCAAAACACAGCTGTGGATCATTCAGGTAACAACAGGATTAAGTATATGTAAGCATAAGTATAACATAGTATAAGTGTATGTAAACTTTTGAACAGGGTCATTTTTATAAATTCACCTTTCTCTTGTGAACTATGTGTAAATGTCTTTTATGTGAAATATCTTATTGAGGTGGGTTCTAAGTAAAAAAATAACATGCATTTTGAATGATCTCTGATTTTGCAGATTCTGCAAGGTGTATGTTAACTTCTGGTTTCAACTGTAAATTTACCAGTCAGAACCACAACAAGCAGCAGGATAGTTTGTTTGTCACTGAGTTTCTGTTTTTGCGGTGTTGCACCAACATCGTTTATCGTGAAATCTCATCCATCATTTCACTCCACATAACAATGACCACCTACTTTTTCAGCAGCCTTTTTTTTTTTTTAGAAAAAATAAAATCCCATTCATTTTGTCTATGAGCATTTAAAATGGAATTCTATTAAAGAATTCTGTTCCATATACTAAACCAGCCAGATCTGAGATGATCATAAAATTACGAACTTTGATTTGAAGCAGAACAAAACAGATTAAATCAAAACATAGTAGTAACATAACATCAAAACAAGTACAATATGACTAAACTATTGACAAAATGTCAGTAATGATGTGTTTTTTTTTTTTAATTTTCCCATGTATAATGTAGAAGTAGTGAAGAAATCGTGTAAGGACGCTGATTTGATTGTTATTTGAGTTCTTGTGCCATGAATTCTGTTACAGCGACTTCTCTGATTGGTTAATCAAAGTTAGAATGCTTAATAAGCATGACATATTGTCGTACTTCTTGCCAAATCTCGATGAACTTACTGGTTAATGCTGCAAATGCTGTTTGTAACCTACAGTGTAACTACATAGTAGGCAAAGATGCATTGAAAGCATTTTTGATTTCAGTTATGACAGTGTTGCGGTTGAAGGAAACTTTTCTTCAGTGCAGTACTAACTGTAACACTGTAGCTGCTGCTTTGCTTTGGTAAAATGATCCTAGATTCTCTGAGGAAGAGAAAGAAAGAGAGGTAAACTATTAGTGAACACAGTGTCTTTCAGAATGCATACTGTTTTGGTTTTAAGACTGTCCTTACGTCTGCAGGTTTCCGAACGCAGTCTGCCTCCTCCCCCTCAGCGGCAGCAGTCGCTGCACGATCGAGTCCTGGCCGAGATCAGACAAGATCACAAACTTAAACCTGTGGAGCCGTCCAGTTCAACGAGATGTATGTTAACCACCTGCTACATCGAAACCCTGTCACTGTGTTAAAAAACATATCTGTCCTCCATAACTTCTGTAGCTCTCTAGATGTGTGTTAGATTATTCACAGCAATGTTTTGTTGCTCTCCAGCATTTGGCTCGTTACCATGTCTGGCACACACATGCCAATGTGACATCAAATCAACTTCCTGCATTGACCTGTCAGTCACAGGAGCAGGGTCCCGTCCACCGTCTCGCATACGTGTTCTTCTAAAAGCTCCGACGCTGGCAGAAATGGAGGAGATGAATATATTTGAGGTGAGAGATTTCAGTGCAGTCAGCATTACTTTCTGTGATTTTGCTCTTGCAACAGTCTTGAAGAACATTTCCCAAAATAAAGTTGACTAGCACACCTTTTATGTTGTTGGTGAAGGATGAGGACTCTCCAGACGGTATGGATATCAGGCGGGTGGAGAGCTCTCCTACACCTCTGAAGAGAGATCGCTCCTTCTCCGAACACGACCTGGATGAGCTCAGAGGGGAAGTGATGTCGGAATCACCGCAGCTCACAGGTGTCGGTCCCCTGAGAGGAGAGAGACCTCGATCACACACGCTGACAGGCGTCGGACCACCACACATCTATCAAGGTCAGACCTGGACAAACACCTGTATGATATAATTGACCTAAATGTTGCTCAGAAAGATTAGCAAGATGTGCTTAAAGAAGAGTTAAATTACATTCAAGCTATTCTTTTGAATAAAAAATCACTAGCAGAAAATGTCAAAAAACATTGATATATATCAAATTATATTTTTCCGGCAAAAAAGCAAGCTTGGACATACATTTACAATAAATACAACTAATAACACTTAAAAACAATAAATTAAAAACATAGTAATGAAACAAGCAGTATTTAACAAAATATTACTTCAGGGCCCGTATTCACAAAACATCTTAACTTTCCGATTTAGAAGAAAATCTTAAAAATAATGGGTGTGTCTCAATCCTAAATTTAGGACTTCTACATTTTGCTCTAAGATTATTTCTCATTGCAGTTTAGTGTTAAAACTAGCTCCTAAATCTGTGGAATGGTAGGAGTAGTGAAATGGACTCCTAAGTCACTAAGACCAAACCACAAACTAGGCCTATCCTTCCTGCTGAAGAAAACAATAGAAACCATCCACTTTTAACCATTAAAATCATTAAAAAATGATTTCCTGTACTGTGTTTTGGGACATGTTCCAATAATATTTAGTGCTTTTAAGAAGCTAACAATAGAAGGTGACCAATTACCAGTAGAGACCAACAGGGTCCATTACAGTTACCATAAAAACCAGTAAAACCATTTGAAAAATTCTGTAATGGCTTCTATTGTTTTTTTTCAGCAGGTCTAAAATGTCTGTTGCCGGCAATCTGCCTCGGAATGTAAACATTTTAGAAACACGCTGCATTTATTTGCACTCATATGTTTTCCCACTCATCTTTTTGGTTTTGGAGGTTATCCCAACTACACTTTTTCCTTTGATTAGATCCTTGTTTTCATTAAAGGGGTTATCGGATGCCCATTTTCCACAAGTTGATATGATTCTTTAGGGTCTTAATGAAAAGTCTATAACATGTCATTAACATTTAGTAAAAAAAATTCTCTATGGTAGTGTAAAAATCACCTTTTTTACCTTGCATCAGCTCTGTAAAAATCATCCTGTTGTGGTCAATGTTGCTTTAAATGCTAACAAGCTGCTCGCCCCGCCCCTCTCTTCTCTTTGTGGAGTGACGAGCCTGTTTACTTCAGTCGCATTTAGCCGTGTTTAGCCATGAAACTTGCTAACTAGCACATTATTAGGAAAGGCCATTGCAAAGATTCATTAAAAAAAAAACCTTATACTCACTTCTGTTGTAAGTGAAGCTTGATCACTAATGATTCGCGTGGACATAGACACATTTATGTAGATCGGAAGGCATATTCCCTTCACAAACAAATGTAATCCACTGCATCTTTAGCGGCTCAGATGTCGGGAGTAAATGACGACCACTATGTTCATTATTACATCCAGCAACACAGCACCTCAATCGCTTAGGAGCCATTCTTGTCTAGGTCCCTGTTCCGGCATCAAAACAGTGGTGAACGGACTGTTACTGCTCATCAGGGCGGGTCTAAGGTAAGAGGGCCGTGTCAGTCAACGGGGAGCAATGGGAGTGGCCTCTGTCGGTGTGTCATCACACAGACAAGATGCTGAGAATGGCTTGATTTGAAAAAGGGGAAATTATTTTTACAGATTAAATAAAAACCACTGGGTGGATTTATCATTATAGCGTATTTGTGTACACACACTGCCAACACACATTAATGTTCAAACAACATGAAAAAGTGAACTTTGCATCCGATGACCCCTTTAACAAGTTGAGCAAGAAGTAACAGCTGTTCTTGCATCCAGTTTGGTTTTCTTTTACATATGCATGTCTTACTATCAGCTATGATTATTCTACTCTGCTAATTAAAAGGCTGTTTATATGCCTATCCGCTGAATTGTTTACAAGAAGCACACATGTAAGACGTTTAATTAGTGACTCTTAACCTGCATTTTCAAATCTTTATTTGAATGTGGCAACATTTTTATTTTTAAACCTTTATTTGAGTGTGGCAACATAATATTACACTCTACAATATTTCTATGAATAAATCTCTGACAGAGCCAATCACTGTGTGCATAATTAGTAAGCATGCTGACGTCATCCATAGCAACGAGGTCAACCCCACCCTTACTCTTAGCTTAAGACATCTCTATATTCCTTAGTAAAAGTTCATCTCAGCAGCTTTGTGAATATATTTTAGGAGAAAACTCGCTTTTTACTGCTAGAACTCTTAGTGGTAAGATAAAACGTTGTGTAAATACGGGCCCAGGTCAATGACATGCTGGGACATTTGTGTACACTGTTGTGTAATGAAAGGAGAGCAATTCTGTTTTTGAACCAGTTAATTGAAATGAATAATTTGCACAAACCAATTTGCTAAAATGAACTGGTAGCTGCAAAGGTATTATCAGAGTGAAGTAACATTGCTATACTTTGTAGCTAGTTACTCCTGTAACACTTTATAATAAGGTTCATTAGTTAACATTAGTTACCTACTTTATTTAACATGAACAATACTTCTACAGTATTTATTAATCTTAGTTGATGTTAATTTCAGCATTTACTAATGCATTAATTAAAATCAAAAGTTAAAGGGTTGTTTGTTAAAGGGTTCATCGGATGCAAAGCTCACTTTTACATGTTGTTTGAACATAAATGCGTGTTGGAAGTGTGTGTACACATACACTCTATTATGATGAAATATTTATGTAATTGTATTTTTGTAATCTTTATAAGAAATAGCCCCTTTCCATTCTCAGCTTCTTGTCGGTGTGACATCACGCTGACAAAGGCCGCTTCCACGATAGTTGATTGACATGACCGTCTTTACCTTAGACCCGCCCTGAGTAAACTGTAACAGTCTGACTCCGACCGCCATTGTGTCAACTCCGGTGCCGGGGAAGACAACAATGTCTCCGATTGAGTGATTGAGGTGTTCTGTTGTTGAATGTAATAATGATCATAACAATCATCATTTACTCCCGACTGAGCCACTGAAGACGCAGAAGATTAATGTTACTTTCGTTTTAGAAGGAAATGTGCCTGCCGATCTACATAAATGCGTCTATGTTTGCGTGAATTACTTGTGATGCAGCTTCACCTACATCAGAATTGATTAAAAGGGTTTTCATGAATCTTTGCAAATAGCCTTTCTTAATAATGTTCTAGTTAGCAAGTTTTGCGGCTAAAAGAGGCTAAATGTGGCTAAATGTGGCTAAAGCAAACAGACCGGCTCGTCACCCCACAGTAGAGAGGGGCGGCGTGAGCAGAGCTCATTAGCATTTAAAGGAACATGCAATAGAATGGCTCGCTCTGAACAGGGCTGATTTTGACAAGGTAAAAAGGGTGTTTTTACACTACCATTGAGAAATTTTAACCAAAGTATGTTATAGACTTCTCATTAAGACCCTAAAGAATCATATCAGCTTGTGGAAAATGGGTATCCGATGACCCCCTTAAGTAAGAAATAATGTACAACCAGCCGGTTGTTATCGCAGAATAAGGCCCAACAGGCTTATCAGCAGCCCAAAGTGAAGTGGAGGGCAGTTGTACAGGGGTTGGACAATGAAACTGAAACACCTGGTTTTAGACCACAATTAGTATGGTGTTTGGCCTCCTTTTGCAGCCAATACAGCATCATTTCATCTTGGGAATGACAAATATAAGTCCTGCACAGTAGCCAGAGGGATTTTGAGCCATTCCTTTTGCAGAACAGTGGCCAGGTCACTATGTGATGTTGGTGTAGGAAAACGCTCCTCCAAAACACCCCAAAGTGGCTCAATAATACTCAGATCTAGTGACTGTGCAGGCCATGGGAGTTGTTTAACTTCACTTTCATGCTCATCAAATCACTCTTGTCACCAGTCTTGCTGTGTGTATTGGTGCATTATCATCCTAATACACGGCACCACCTTCAGGGTACAATGTTTGAGCTATTGGGTGCACTGTATAAGACTGAAGGGCTTTGTTTTGCGATAACAACCTGCTGGATGCCCTGCTGACACCATCACAAAATGTGTAATGGTTTTACTGGTTATAATGGGATTTGTATTGATTTTAATGGAAACTGTAATGGACACTGTTGGTCTCTACTGGTAATTGGTTACTTTCGATTGTGGCTTGTTAAAACCAATAAATCCTAATGGAATATGTCCCAAAACACACTACAGAAAACCATTTTTTAATGGTTTTAATGGTTAAAATTTGATGGTTTGTAATGTTTGTAATGGTATTTGTTGTGGAAACCATTAGAATTTTCTGTGATGGTTTTATTGTTTTATCCCGCTTATTACACAGCTGCTTGCCACAAAAGTAAATTAGACACGAAACATTGATCTTAGATTAAATATTTAAACAAAGCTTCTGTGCAGAAAGCCGTTGCTAGCAAGCGGCAAGTTCAAACTAGACCGACATTTAAGGGATATGCTGCAGTCTTATAACACAGCATTTCACCACTTAAATAATTATGGCGATAAAAGATATTATTTTAAGACAAAAATCTTTAATAATTTTACCAGTTTGTAAGTTACTCGTATAATCTATTACGGTGTACAAAACATTCGTCTCAAAATGGCAGCAGCTGCATTTGTATGAAATGAGAGATTGAGTCCAGGATGACATAATTAAATAATAGTACTCATAATATTGAATTGAGTTTTAATATTTTATTATCTAGCCAAAAGCAAAGCTTCCATGAAAAAATGTTCCCAGCAAGCGAACAGCGCCAACTGCAGGCAGTTACCCATTTGAGCCTGTGTTATTACTTTTTACTGGTGGTTATCGGGGAATAACATACCTTGGAATGTGGTGACTGACCAATCAGAATCGAGTATTCCACAGAGCCATGTAATAACATTAGTTAATGCACTGTGAATGCACTATTTTTGAAGGGGTGACACACCGACATTAGCATCTTCTTTTCAGTTTTTGCTCTCAGGTGAGCTACTGTCAAGGCAGAGCAACAGTCTGAATAGAAGTATGACTTTTAAAGACAAGCTTAATTTGTGTCTGTGCTTGCTTGAGATGCGAAAGAAAAACGCAAAAGAAAGCATGTATAAAAACTGACCTGTGGTATCTTGACTTGTTAACCAGATTATCTCTTGCATATCGGGTAGCAAATATTGTCCAGCGTTTTTGGTCTTTGTGGCCAGACAGTTGGAGGTCCTCTTTGGGCACCAGTGATGTGTGAGTTTGTACACACCACTCCTTCAAAGTACCTCTTTGTTAGTGATATGGTCGTAATGTAGGATTTTCAGGATTCAGCATAGCTATCTCTGCTGGAAAATGTCAAGCTTCATGTTTATAGTCGCTGATGCCTTACAGGTCTCATTGGCGTATATGGAATTAGAATCACGGAGAAGATGAACAGTGTTTGCAGTGTTTGATCTTGAAGGAGATGGATGGTGATGACTGATGCAAAACTGAATGAGATGAGATCCAGGCAGACGAAGTCTTTCAGTATATCATGTTTGTTTCTGGGAGAACAATGCCAGCAAATTTATCCATTTTGTCGCAACATACGCCAGATATTTTTCTGCACCTAAATAACCTGAAGTCAAAGCCAGGTCATGTTGACATGACAATACGCAATAGATAAGACTGAGTAAAAATAAAGATGAGGCTGTGGTTACACCTTTTGAGCAGAAACAGGAGATCTTTAAATAACACGTTGCCAGCTCGTAGCAGTTTTTGGAAAAGAACACTTAGTACCAAGAAAAACGAGAAGACAACTTTAGCAAAACATCCTTACATACATCCTACAGAAACATTACTTAAGCATAACATGACTTAGGGTTAAGGGAGTCACTTGAGAAAACCTGGTCAGAAAGTAGTTTTGAAGGCTTGAGGTTTGAAGGTATTAAGTGGTTTTATAACATTAAGGGCCAGATTTACTAACAGTTTGCGTTAGTGCAAACCCTGTTCTTGTCAGGATTTACTAAACTCAGAGTGAAAAATTAGCGATGAGAAGGTGTGGACAGAGTTATTTGTAGGAGTTTTTCTTTTAAGGCGCAAAATTTATGGGAGGAGAATATTTACATGAATCATACAACATGATTCAATGAGGTTTGCGCTAGCCAGTTTACTGGTAATTGAACCGTAATTTAAAAAGCATTTCTTAAGCCAGATGCTAATTTGCACTGCTCTTGGTAGATTGTTTTGGTCATTATGTAATAGATCTGACTATACGTCTGTGTTCTTTAATTTGCTCATTGTCACTAGATCAGCCGCAGAATTTTCCACTCCCATTGTGTTTAGATGGGATTTTATGGGATTCATTTGCCCTGTTTAGTAAATCTGGCCCTATGTCAAAATAAAGAAAATTCAGTTTTCCAGTGTCAACACTAGATGGACCTCTTAATCAGGTTGGTCAAAGTGAATAATAAAAAATTATACATCAGCGTGTTTTTCCTGAATTAATAAATTGAGATGCCTGACTGTCTTTCTCTCTTCTCCACTGTTCTCTTTGTGTCCAGCCTCGTTTCGGATGCCCCCGTCTACCTGTCACTCCCTGAGCTCCGCTGGCAAACACAGTGATGGTGCTGCGGCATCTGATGGACTCACCAAACGTCAGTGGATGGTCAGTGATGCTGATATTTTGCCCCAGTTACTACTAAAGGCTATATAGTGTCAGCATCTGTGAAATGCTGTAGATTACCACAGATTTCTTTCATTTCTTAAAATGAAAAGGAAGTGTTTAATAAATTGTCTTCATACATTATCGTAAACATGTTTCCTGTTTGTTTGTACCATCTGAATAATCTGAGTAGTTTTCTTTGTCTCCCTCACACACAGGAGGAATTCAGTCATCCGGTGGACAGTCTGGCATTAACAGTGGATGAAGTCATTAATGTACGCCGGATACTCGTCAAGGCCGAGATGGAGAAATACATGCAGAACAAAGACCTTTATAATAATCTGAAGAAAGGCAAGGTGTGAATGTCTGTGTGGATCATATGATCAACACCAGTCTGACATGCTAATGAAAACAGTGTTCATTTTTGTCTTCTTCCTCTTTGCTTTGTAGATATGCTGCTGTTGTCGGGTGAAGTTCCCACTGTTTTCATGGCCGTCCACGTGCCTCCTGTGTAAAAGGTCTCTGTTTCAGTATCATAAATATTAACTGGAACATGGAATATTAACATCGTCTGATTTGCTGTTCTGAACATTTCGTGAATGTGTTTTTTTTCTCTTTTAGGTCTGTCTGTAGCTCTTGTAGTGCAAAGGTACTAAACATATATTTTCTTTAAATTTATGCAGCACTTTAGTAGTCATTTTTTTCACACTATAGAACATTGGCAAAATATTTCAATGTTCAGTTTCACCCATGTTATAAAGATATTACTTTATGACCCTGGCCAGCCACATACAGTCATGGCCAAAAATATTGGCACCCTTATTATTCTGTCAGAAAATGCAACCCTTCTCTCAGAAAATTGTTACAGTTGCAAATGTTTTGGTACTCACATGTTAATTTTTTTTGTTTGCATTGGAACAACACAAAAAAACAGAGAAAAAAAGAATCCACACAGAACCTAAAAAAATGCACTGGACAAAATTATTGGCATCCTTAACTTAATATTTGGTAGCACCCCCTTTGGAAAAAATCACTTCCTGTAACCATGAATGAGTTTCTTACACCTCTCAGCTGGAATTTTGGACCACTCTTCTTTTGCAAACTGCTCCAGGTCATTCAGATTTGAAGGATGCCTTCTCCCAACTGCTGTTTTGAGATCTCTCCACAGGTGCTCTATGGGATTCAGATCTGGACTCATTGCTGGCCATTTCTGAACTCTCCAGCGCTTTGTGTGTAACCATTTCTGAGTGCTTTTTGAAGTGTGTCTCAGGTCATTGTCCTGCTGGAAGACCCATGACCTCTGGTGGAGACGCAGCTTTCTGACACTGGCCACTACGTAGTGCCCCAAAATTCTTTGATTTTCATCAGATTTTATGATACTGTTCACACAGTCAAGGCATCCAGTGCCATAAGCAGCAAAGCAACCCCAAAACATCTTTGAACCTCCACCATGTTTGACTGTAGGGACTGTGTTCTTTTCTTTGAAGGCCTCATTTCTTTTTCTGTAAACAGTGCCATGATGTCCTTTACCAAAAAGCTCTAACTTTTGTCTCATCTGTCCACAGTACGTTCTCCCAGAAGAATTGTGGTTTTGTCACATAAGTTTTGGCAAACTCCGGTCTTGCTTTTTTATGCCTTTGTGTCAGCAGTGGTGTCCTCCTGGGTCTCCCTTTTCATTTAGATGGCGACGGATAGTTCGAGCTGACACTGTTGTACCCTGTGTCTGCAGATTAGCTGGAATCTGATTGGAAGTTAATTGGGGTTCTTTATCCACCATTCAAACAATCCTTCATTGTCATTTTTCATTAATTTTGCTCCTCCGTCCACGTCCAGTGAGGTTAGCTACAGTGCCATGGGCTGTAAACCTCTTGATGATATTGCGCACAGTGGACACAGGAACATTAAGATCTCTGGAGATGGACTTGTAGCATTGAGATTGTCCATGTTTTTCCACAGTTTTTTTTCTCTCAAATCCACAGACAACTCTTTACACTTCTTTCTTTTCTCCAGGCTCAGTGTGACACAACACAAAGGTTGAGTCAACTTTTCTCCATTTTAACTGGTTGCAAGTGTGATTACTATATTGCCCACACCTGTTACTTGCCACAGATGTGTCTAAATACAAATTACAGGAGCATCACATGCTTGAAAAGCAATAATTTCTTACAAATTTGACAAGGTGCCAGTAAGAGTTCTGTGTGAAATTTTATCAAGTTTGACTTTTCTTCTCTGTTTTATTGTGTTGTTGCAGTGCAAACAAAAACAATAAGCATGTGAATACCAAAACATTTGCAATTGAAACACTTTTCTGAGAGAAGTGTTGCATTTTCTGACATAATTGCAAGGGTGTTGATATTTTTGGCCATGACTGTATTATGAGGTATTTCTTCAGAGAGAAAGCCTGAATTAAGAACAAATTTCAAAAACATTACAAGCTTTACTGCAGGGCTGAAACGGATGAAAAATGGCCCAAAATCAGTCATGATATGTATGGGGTATACTGTGAACAGTAGGAACACATTTTTCTTTTTACATTACCACACAAAAACTGATGATTAAAAACATACTCATACAGTTACTAATTGTGGTGTCAGATGCAGCTGTGGCCATGAGTCAGCTACACACAATTTATTTAATGTGTTTCAGCGGTCCCTCTGTTCCAACTGTACACGGTCCGTCCTGTATTTAGTTACAGCTATTTTTCAAAATATTATCACAATATATTATCACTGTATATATAAGCCTTGTCTGCTGCACCTATTGATGCTCCATTATAGCTACATAACCCATATTTAATTTGTATGGTTCATATTTTGTTTTAGCTTGTATATTTGGATCATGGTTTTCAAAGATGGGACATGTTGCACAACCTTTCCATCTGCATTTTGCTACTAGCATGTAACAGATGAGTACAGCAGATTAGGATTGGACTCTCAAATGATACAGGAAGCCCTTTCTCCTCCAAAAGTTAATACGTCTATTTATGTTGCTAACTATTCGTAATTATGTATTATTACCCATCTGCTCTCCCACCATTTAAAGGGGTCATGAACTGCCTTTGTTTTTTTTTTTTTATTATTTTGTACTGTTCTCTGAGGTCCATTAATAATGTTTTCAAGATTTTTTACATCAAAAACATAATTTAGAAGCAATAGGCTGTGTTTTGTCCTGCTTTTATCTCCCCCTCAACAGAACGCTGTGTTTATAGGTGTGGCGAATTGTAGGCTCGGAAGTAAACAACCACTCCTATGATTGGCTAACAGTGTACATTCAATCCTCATGGATGGATGCCACTGTGATTTAGGTTTGAAACACATAAATTACTCAGTACATTTCAAACAATCTGTAAGAAGAGACAAAGCAATAGTGACCACGTAATGAAAACAGTTACCCTTTTGTTGCTACATCACTGTCGGATCCGACAGAGGCGGCACAGCATTGTCTTTTAGTTTCAATCTTTTTGAAAATCCTGTCAAATTGTGTCGCTCTGGTTACTCATGTAACCTGGGTTCCCTGAGATAAGGGAAAGAGCATTGCGTCGCTGATGCTATAGGTAATTGTAAATGAATCCATGGTAAAACGAAGTAAACAAAGGACCAGGTTCTTACTGACGTGGTCTGTAACTTCCTTCAAAATAAAGTTCATCCACTCTTTCCTAATGTTGGGATCAGAAGGAAGGCAATGCAAAGACTGTTTTTTTTTCGACAATTTGGCACTGCAGAGTGTCCTGTTGTTTTCAGAGCATCTTTATCGTTTGGTTTTTGCGTAGACCTGCACGTTCGCCTCTCTGGCAAACACTATGTGCAAATCGGTGGGTGGGACTAAACAAGCAGCGATGTCAGTCTTCTTCTGCGGAGGCGGTGCTTATCTATGCATTACATCATAGAGTAGAACGTTCCAAAAGATTTTGTTCTGGCAAACTGCCTTTAATATAAGCTGTTTTTAGACTAACAACAATATTTTGAGTTCTGAAACTCACAGGATGTTTTTATAGTACAATGACCTCTGTCAAAGATGAAGGGAATTTTCGTTTCTCAGTTCATGACCCCTTTAAGAACCAGCGCTTTAAGGCTTCTTGTTTACACTTTTTTCTAAATGAATGTTTATTACACCTTGATATTTTAACAATAGAAACAAACTCCGCAAGTGATTTTGCTTTATTTTGTGCCTTTAACAGATGAAAATTCCATACAAAAAGATGGCACACATTCCCGTGTACACTGTGGGATTTCACAGCAGTGCGAAGAGTCACAAGAGTGAAGTCTATAAGTGAGTAAATATATGCTGTGTGTCTAAGTTTAACGACTACAGTCACATTCCACACCGTCTGTGTGGGCCAGTGCCAGAAATTAACTTTGAAATGACACTGAACTAAACTTTGCACTGTTATTAAACTGAACTGAATCAACTGACCTGAGCTGAACAATGGCACTATTGTCTTTACAGAGCTGAGTTGAACTGAGCCTGTTTCATAACTGAACTTTGCAACATTCACACGGTTACTGAACTAAACTGAATTACTAAATTGAACTAAATTGAGCTGAACAGTGCTACTGTTGTCTGTAGAGCTGCACGGCTGAAATTTAATAAATTTCATAGTTGAAGAATTTTGCAGTGCAGTTATTTTTCCTGTTTTTAATGATTTTGATACTATCTATATTGTATGAGGTGCAATGAACATTTTTATTGAACCCAGAGTTTATACAGCCATTTGATTTTGCATGAGTGCTGGAGTCATTATGCAAAAGTGAAAGCAGCTTTAGAAAATGATAACTGAAGAAAAAAATCTGCTGGAATGACTAAAATCTGATGTTTGTCTGCAGGTCTTTGTGCTCTCTCTCCAGACACTCGGTCGAGGAAGAGTTTCCCCACCTGTACGCCGCAGGCTGCAACCTGAGAGATGTGTGCTCTGACTGCACAAAGTTTGTGGCTGATGTCATTTCCTCCAGTCGCAGGAGCTTGGACATCATCAACAACACACCGAAACGGAATAAAAGGACAACCTTGACACACCCACATCCCACATCACAACCACACGCTCTCAGTAGGATGAGTAAATGAATGTATCCACTTTACCACTAACATACTCTACGCAAACTCTACACAAACTCTACAAGCTTCCAGCTGGCAGGCAGCGGTTCTCCCTCTGAAATATTTGCCGGTGTTAGAGAGTAGAGATGTGGATCACGTGTGAATTACATTTCTGCCTTATCACCCCCTCCTGCACTATGTACATCTAACCACGACATGTATAGAGATGAAGGGATGCAATGCTTGAAGGCTAATGAAGAAAGACAATCCTTTTGCATAATTTCTTTGATTGTAGCTTGAATATAATGCTATATAACTGAGCCAGGACTGTCCGTGCTTATACAGTACATCTGTAAATGCATATTTCTCATATCTAATAGCAAATGTATTTTTTAAGCTTTGGGATTCGCTGTATTAAGCACCAGAGGGTGATGTAATTACCCAGGGACTGAGTCAGGCTGGTTTGTGATAGTGAAGGTCAGAATGAAGCTGATAATAGTATTGTATTCTCAGTAGACTAATGAAGTGGCCTTCTGATCCACATGTTTAACTCACTCTTATTTTGTAAGGTCTGCAAGTCTGCAATAAAACCAATGCCACAAAATGACTGCTCTCTCTTATATGTGTTTTTTCCACACACGGGCCACATGCATGTACTGCATTGGGTGATTATCATATTGCATATGAATATATGAATATATCAAAACTGCCCTGCATCTTTGAGCCACATTTTACCCCAAAATTAAAAAAAAAAAAAAAAGAATATGTGCACACATACACAAGTGATGAAAAGCTTCTGCCAAATGGTGACTGTAAAAACATAGGCTTTATTTAAAAGCTAAGGTGACCCATTTAGAGTATGAATAACACTTTAAAGCAAATGAGAAGAGTCAACAATGTTCACTGTGAGTCAATATTATTCAGAGCTGACACATATGTGTTATATTGATTTAACAAACATTTGACTTTAATACAATAAAGCTTAATTACAGATAAAATTAGAGTGATCATGATTGGTTTTTGCCTTTAGTGTGACTAGGGAAACCTATTTTAATTTTTTGCTACTTAAATATGTAATTAGATACAAATATCTATCAATCAGTCTATCTATCTATCTATCTATCTATCTATCTATCTTCGTTTTTATTGAACACTAGTGTTTTTAGATCATTTCACTGTTGGTGTCGTTTAATGAAAGAGATTAGATTTGTATCTTATTAATTATTAATGAGAGAAGCAGGGAATTACAAATATTCTTCGCGCTAAATAGCAAAAGTAAAATACACAAAGTAAATAAAGCAGTAAGTCTGTCAATAAGGCTGTGATAATTAGTGATTTTACCAGGCTTCGGCTTCGTTAACTTTGGTGAAATCAGTGCACAGCACAACCTCGAGTGGCTTTTTTTTCTGGGGAGGGAAGAAAACTAGTTTTAAATCCCCGCCCCGCTTATGAATAATTAAGTGCATACAAATCTTATGGTTATCTCCGCGGTCCGAGCCAAGGATGTTTTTAATTTTTTTGTTTCTTCGCGGAGTGATCACAAGTTCAAGCCTCTGAAGAAAAATACCGATGTTTAAACTTATTTAACAAACATAAAATCTGTTCCTCTTCCTTCCTCAGGGGAAATGTGCGTGTAAGTGGGTGTGTCGAGTGAGTTTAAACTTTATGATGAGTTAAAGTTTGATCATGGCCGTGTGGACCCGCGCGGAAAAACAGGGTCATCTGGACCTGCTGCTGAGTGATCGCTGGGTTCGGGTCTCCGCGGAACTCACACGGGACACTCTCACACTGACAGCGGAGGGCGAACCGAGCGGGCCCGCGGGGTATTCGGAGCACAACTCTCATTTAAGAAATGGCGTTTCTAATGGCAACGAACAGAACCGAGATGTTTTTCAGAGCCGCGCACATTACGACAGTCCGGGTCGGGTCAACGGGTCCGACTCGGAGTCCAGCGGTTATTGTGACCCGGCGGGGCCGGAGGGGGTTCGGAGGGTTCGGATAGTCAAACAGGAGTCCGGCGGTCTGGGGATCAGTATTAAAGGGGGACGGGAGAACCGTATGCCCATCCTCATATCAAAGATCTTCCCGGGTTTAGCGGCGGATCAGAGTCGAGCCCTGCGGGTCGGCGACGCGATCCTGTCCGTCAACGGCAGCGACCTCCGCGATGCCACGCACGACGCGGCGGTGCAGGCGCTGAAGAAGGCTGGGAAGGAGGTGACGCTGGAGGGTAAGCCGATCACTCGAGCCGCGGGGATTCAACAGGCCCGCACAGAGATCTGAACTTAACACTTAAACTAAACCGTGTTTATATTATCGATAACGACACGAAGTTCAGAAAGTGCACGTCCAGCACTATAATGTAATTTAGTTATTGTTTTTGTTGAGTTTAGACGGTTTTCAAGTAGATAACATAAGACATTTGCACTTCACATGGGCTGATCATTTAAATTAAATTAACATTTGAAAATAACTTACAGAGATTATTAAACGTACTTAAATTTGGATGGAAGTTTGATAGTACATGAATCTAGGGCTTTATTGATAACAAGAAGAGCATCTGTTTTGCTCCAATAGCAGATGTTCATTAATGTTTCTCCAAACGTCAAAAGTGAATGTGGGATACAGGGAGAGGGACGATGGGAGAGACAGATATTACTGTACTTTCTTGGCTAACAAGCCAGTGTGGCCCACTTTCTATGATCTAATCAATTCCCATTTTACACAATCAAATCGCACTCACCTTTCTCTCTTTTTTGATTGATTGCTGGAAGCGTTTGTTTTTAGTAGGCCTGAGTATTGACACATCAATTCCAAAAGAGGGTTTGCATTTACATCACAGTTAATGTAGACAGAACACGTTCTTCTGTTAATTTTTGCCGTCTAAACCACAGAAAAAACATGTGGAAGCTGCTAAATCGTATAGAGAAGGATTTAGTAAGCAGGAAAGGGCGTAATATTTTGACAAACTAAAGTTAATAGGTGGTAAAGATATGTACAAGCAGAATTAATTAAAGATAATAGCCTAATATTTCACTTACTGGAGCAGAAATGATTAGAACAAACACAAATGTTGTTAAGATTCTTGAACTGGAAATCCTGATTCAGTTTGGCCAACCACAAACGCCTGCTTTCCTCAGACAGTCTTTTGCATTCTTCTCCTTGATTTATTACTTTAGGCAGTCTATAGTACTCCAGATGTTTTTCCCGAAACAGCCCAAAACATCACAATAATTTCCGTTTGGTTCAGTGGCGTTGTTTACGTTCAGTGCCACCAATATGGCCGATTGATGACGTGTTGTGAAAACGCTCCATTCACAAGCTCCAGACTTGATTTCAGTATCAGTTAATTTAAATGGTGGCTGTCAAATTCATCACTAACAGGTGAAGTAAAAATAGGAGTTCATATGTAACATTTTTATTTAGCCAGATGTTGATCTCAACAGCTATTTTTTTCTGAGCTCACTCTTGACAAATCTGTGCTCATTGAATGGCTGCCCTGAGGTAACTTGGAGCTGCACGATTATGAAACAAATCGTAATTGTCGATTATTCCCTTGAAATTGTAATTGTGATTATTAATTACAATTATCACAATTTACATTTAATGATGTTTTGAATAGCATTATTTGAAACACTGCATGCCACCTTTTTATATATAGGTTTTTCTTTAAATATAAAAAAGTAAAAATGTAAAAATTAAAACAATGAATAAAAAAAACCTTAAGATAACTGGTAGGAAAACACCCCCACCCCCACATCTTAAGCAAGCAGAATAATGTAAGTGGATTTAAAAATATTTTTTTGGTAATGGTGCTTTTGAACGATTACATAATTGTGGCATCTGTAATTGTAATCACGATTAGGAATTCGATTAATTGTGAAGCCCTAAAGTAACTAACATTTCATGATGTTTTACTGACCTTTTTCTGACTGATTGAACTATATGCCAGCTGTTTCTTTCAAACTTTTTTCTGATGTTCATTCATGTTTATTTTGTGCTAGTAGTAAAGAAAAAGATGATCAGTTCACGTGCCGCTTGAACTGAGCCGGCTACAGTGACCTGTTATGCCTCATTAAATATCTCTATCCATCTTTACTGTTTGGATTTGGTGGTAAAAAAATTACGAGAATTTGAAAGCTGAAAAGTAACAAAGCACAAAACCTACTGCAATTATTGAATGGGAGGCACTGGAAATTATGCTGCTGTAATGTCACACCCTATATTCATAACACAATTTTGGTGAACAATGACAAATGATGCTGATGCAGTAACTGTTTGCTATGTAGTTTTCATGCTAGTGAGTGTGGTACTTATAGGCCCCATTATATACTCGTATTACTTATTGTCTCTGTGACGCTGGCCCCATGTTGTCAGTGGTGGTACACATGTCTCCCACACAGCAGGCGCGTTGTTCTGCAGCACTGCTAAATCTCCTGCGTCATGATCAGATACCTGGAGACTGACGGTCAGATATGTGGAGCAGTGTCTCATGAGATGGGCTCTCCTCACACATACGTTATCCTCCGTGGCACTGGCCTAATTAAAATGAGAACTGAAGCTCTTTGATGGTCCTGGTGGATCTACTGAGATCTTTAAATGGCTCAGAAGTGATCCCATGATGTGGCACAATAACAGTCCAGCAAATTCTGAAGTATTCCACTAGAGAACTGCACTGAGATGTGCATTATAAATCAGTGTGGTTTCTGGTGAGTGATTTTAATCAGAGATGAGTGCAAGTTCTCATGATGTTGTGTAAAGCAGCAAAGCGTGATTAAATCAGCCATGAACGGTGAAGCTGATAAGAACAGGATGCTGGTACAGACCACAATTCTTGTGAGAGTGAAATGAAAAGCAATTCATCTAGCAATTAATAATTATCAGCCTGCAGTATAGAGATAACATTTATGACGTGTTCAGTCTCAATGGAGTACGCTGGTGTGTAAGCTGGCCATGCTTTGCTTCTTGGGGTGAAATATTGGTAGTTTGAGAATAATTTTTCTAGAGTTTGATCATGCAATCTTTGGGTTATTGGTCTACTGTTTAAACTTTAATGCACTGGGAATGAATGATTGTGCTGACAGTGATTTTATGGATAATGTTGCTGTACTGTTGTTCACAACTAGGCCTTGCTGCTTCTTGATTTTGTTGTTTAAATTCTGAGTGGCAAAATTTGAGTGTAGCTTTAGAAGTTATTTATTATGCTACATTCCATGGAAATGTAGACCACTCAAAAATCCTCTCATCCTCCTCCTCCAGATTTTAGTTGAATTATCCATCTAATGCAAATATGGTGGTTTATGGATTATGGGTTGTATGGATTATAGCCATGACTTTAAGATTCTTCAGCATTCTGTCGCCACTTCCACTTGCATTATATGAACTCACAGAGGTGGATCCAACAAAAAAAGTGTTTAGCTAATGAAAGAATGTCACTGGCGTAAATGATGAGATTTTTTTGAGATTCTGAAGGTTCCAGTAATATTCATACTATGGAGCACGTCATGCAGCTTTAAAGCCCTTTCGCACCAAACCTGGTGAGAAAAAGTGAAACCAAAATTTGAGCTAGTATTATTTTTTACTGTTATTTTAAACATCGGATCAGCTATACTATTAAATATAATGCTGTTATTTATAACTGTGAGAGTATGAGCAACTTGTGAATGCAGGTATTTATTTTTGTCTTGTTAGCATCCAAGCAACCACAATTTACATTCATTTCCCCAAACTGAATTCCTCAGTCAGACCAAGTTTTTTTTTTTCCCCAGAAGTATCGTATGAGTGAGAAACAGTATAGTTGTTGTTTGTAAGGCTGACATACTTGGCTAAATGTTTCAGGTTTTTGAACAGTTCATGACTATGAAGAAAGACCTCTAAATATGATGTAAGAATGCAAGTGTTTGGTTTAGGTCATATATTTCTATGTGGCTTTTTGGTCTTCCTGTTAAATGTAAAGCTTTGTGCAAACTCGCAGTCCTACTTCACATAATCAAAATATTTAACTGGATCTAAAGCTCCTAGGCTTTGCCTCTTTTGGCTAATAACACACAGACACATAGACATACATATAAGGACCATTCCACAGTCAGAGTTGGAAACATCTTGAAAAAATGTTTTTCCACAAATTTTGTATGTATGCAAATTGTATAATATCCAAGGTACACATTTCTAGTAATTGTGCAGGTATTTCTCATATTGTATTTTCAGAAAGTTTTGGAATATTTGTCCTCTCCACAAATTTGTCACTACTGAAACATTAATATAGAATTTTAGAAGGTTTATATTTACCTATTAAGATTTTGCGTACATCTTCTATGTAAATATATTTTTTGCTATTTTATTAATTTTTCTTCAGAGGTAAATCAATAACAATGACTTTTTTTTTTTTTTTTTTTAACCAATTTTTCAAGTGTGATTTATAGACTTGTTTTATTTTGAATCCAGTTTTTCTTTGAAAAATGCTAGAAGTTAATCATACTGATTTCAAAGTTAAGGATTAATTAGTTTGAATATATATTGAGAAAAAACTATTTTTGACAAAACACCCTATTGTTTCGGTAGTGACAGTAATGTTTTGGACTGTTTAAAATAAAAAATATATTTTTTTTGAACTTCATTTTTTAAAAGAATCAAAGAGATTCTTTAAAAACAACAATGGAATAAAATACAAAAAAAAAAATTCAGTATTATTTTCATAAGTTGAAAAGTATCCACTAAATGATGATTTTATACATATTAAGCTTTAATATTTTTCTAATATTTTAAATATTATTGTGGGTTTCAATCGATAGTGGAAGGATCTTAGTAAATGTCCAAGATTTGAATACTTAAATCCTTTTTAAATGTTTTTTTTTGGTCATACGACAGCAGTTTGCACCAATGCTGTAGACTGGGCATATACCATATACGCCACTGGATAAAAAATAAAAAAGGTAATTGCGACTTTTTATCTCATAATTCTGACTTGTTTTCTTGCAATTTTGAGTTTACATCTCGCAAGTCTGACTTTCTTCTCAGAACTGTGAGATATAAACGCACAGTTGCGAGTTATAAAGTTACAATTGCGAGAAATAAAGTCAGAATTGCGAGATATAAACTTGCAGTTCTGACTTTTCCTCAGAATTGTAAGATACAAACTCAAAATTGCGAGTTATACAGTCCAGTTCTGAGGAGAAAAAAATATGTTCACAGAATTGCGAGTTTATATCTCACAATTCTGACTTAACTCGCAATAGCAAGTTTATATCATGCAATTGTGACTTTATTTCTCAGAATTGCGAGTTTATATCACGTAATTCTGACTTTATAACTTGCAACTGTGAGTTTATATCTCACAATTCTGAGAAAAAAAGTTATATATCTCAGAATTGTGAGATAAGTTGCAGTAACCTCTTTTAATTATTTTTTTTTTTTTATCCAATGGTGGAAACGGGCTTCCATAGATACTCATCAGTTAATGCAGTTTTTTTTGATGTTTCTCCTATTGAATTCTCAGTTAAGGCTGTTTGTGTTATGTGCAGTGAAGTACATCAGGGAGGTGTCTCCACTCTTTAAGAAGTCCTCGATGGGCGCAGATCTGCCTTGGGATGGGCGTCTTCAGTCTCCAAACCTCAGCAGCAGCGACGAGTCGCCCAAGAGCAGTGTGACCCGTGACAGAAAGGTCATCCCGCTCAAAATGAGCTTCATCAGCCGAAACCTCACCATGCCTGACCTGGAAAACAGGTGCGTGTGTGTTTGTGTGAGATTTCAGAAGTATCCAGAAGCAACGTTTTGCTGCCGATGTCATTCAAAGACAGCAGCTACATTTAGATTTGAATGAATTTGAACATAATGAGATATGAGATAAATTCAGTTGACGAACATTAAAGCATTAAGTTGATGATCATGATTTTACAGTAATGACAGTGTCTACTGATTACAATATAAAATGTTTATATTGTAATCAGTACAATATTTATTTGAACTTATTTGAACATTCTCATTACTTTTAAGAAACACTGATTTTTGTAGTGTGCTGTTTGTAATCTTGTAATCAAAGCTCTGGGATGATGAATGTTTTCAGTGGTGTTGTGTGTTTGTTTCAGGTTGTTGGAGCTTCACTCTCCGGACGGCCAGCACACTGTGGTGTTGCGGTGTAAAGACGGGGCCTCTGCTCACTCTTGGTTCACGGCCATTCACACAAATGTCGCTGCCCTATTGCCACAGACAATGGACCACATCAACTCTTTCTTAAGCAACCCCAGCGTCAACACACACTGCACGCTCAAACACATCGGCTGGCTGGCTGAGCAGGTATCACACACAGAATGAGCTCAATCATCACATGCAGTTCTGAAAACATGTGAAGTAAAAGTCACACATATGTTTATGTGTGACTCACATTAACATATGCACAATAGCTGATGCAGACTGTGTTAAACTTTCCAGTCAAAACTATGAATTAGTGATGGGTCGTTCTTGGACGATTCGTTCATTTTGAACAAATCTTCAATGTGACTCGGGAAGAACAAGTCGTCTCTGGGAGTGATTTGTTCAGTCGCGCATGCGTAGCATCCTATTAGGTTCTGTACTGGAATTAGTTCACCTGTTTCGAGTCTTCGGGTTTTTCGAGTCGTTCGTTTATCTTATGGGGCTGTCACGTGACGAACGAACGACTCAAACCCGAAAACTTGTCAGATAAGAGGTGAAGTGAGCTAATCATAGACTAAAGACCCAGGTAAACAATGAATTCATCTTTTCTGTTTCTTATAGCATTACAGTTTTGTTTGTAGTGTGATCAACGTTTGTGTAAGCAGTAGATGTGTTAGGGAAGTAACGTAACATTTTTATTATATTTTTATTATATTTTGCTAAAATGAAAAAAAAAGATTCGCTCATTTTGCTGAACGATACTAAGGTACGAGTCGGTAAAATGATCTGAACTTCCCATCACTAATATAGAAAATATTGATTTCCCAATTTTAATCAGTCTTTATTTCAATGAACTGATATGAACTCTTAGAGTTCTGTTGATGCATGAATAAAATTTCATTTAATTTAATTAATTTATTTATTTATCCCAATCCAATTTTCACAAAAACCTTTGCGCTTTATGGAAACAAAGTCTTCAGAATTATGATGAAAACGAATGAAAATTAAAGTGTTTTAATGTATATGCGTATGTGCTATGATTATATTTTTACCTGTTAGTGATGTCTTACTTATGTAATTATAAACTCTTATGAAAACATGATTTTATGACAGCCACCGTTTAAATGTTTAGATTTCAATAACAAATTGGAGTAAAAAGTTAATTATATCATTAGAATTTTTTTCTTTACACCTTATGTGCAATTAAAATGTTTATATACAAAACTCAATTTTTGAGTGTTGGTTATTATATCTAAAAGAAATAGCTATTGAATTTAATAGTACACATTATTTTAAAGCAGCTTTACAGAAAATCTTGATGGTAATGAATATAATATTTTAATATCTCCATATTTGAGCACAAAACCAGTCATAAGGGTAAATTAAAAAAAAAAATGCATTGTCTGAAAGCTGAATAAATAAAAAAAGCCTTTCATTTGTTATGATCGGACAACATTTGGCAGAATGAAAATCTGGAATCTGATGGTGCAAAAAGTCTAAATACTGAGAAAATCACTTTTAAAGTTGTCCAAATGAAGTTCTTAGCAATGCATATTACTAATCAAAAATTAAGTTTTGATATATTTACAGTAGGAATTTTACTAAATATCTTCATGGAACATGATCTTTACTTAATATCCTAATGATTTTTGGCATAAAAGAAAAATTTATAATTTTGACCCATACAATGTATTGTTGGCTATTACTACAAATATACCCCAGCGACTTAAGACTTAAGGTTTTGTGGTCCAGGGTCACATATAGTCACATTTAGCAGATTAGATACTGATATATTGGATGTTTATGTATTGGTGAAGTAATGTTTCCTGTGTAGTTTACAGCATTAGTTAAGAGAGATTTTTTTTTTTTTTTTTTTTTTTCTTTCCTGTGCATATGTAAACGATATGGATTATACATTTAACATCTGGTTGTTGTGTTTGTGTGCAGCTGGAGTTGGATGGTGGGCGGCATCAGTACAGACGAGTCGTCATGGCACTCACAGAGAAAGACATCTTGCTGTTCCAGGCAGTGCCGTGGACGTATGAGAGCTGGACCTCTCCTGTCCTGACCCATCCATTGCTCGCTACACGGTCAGACTCTTACTTTAAGCTTAAAGGAGAGGTCCGGTGTGATATTGACCTAAAGTGTATTGAATCATGATACCGAGTGTGAACTAACCTTGCATATCTCATCTCGGCTTGTCCACTCCAGTCCGAAATCTGGGGTCAGTTAGCCGATGCTAACAACAGGTTGTCGATGAGAGTAAATGGGGCATCGGGCTAGCCATGTAAATAAATCACTGTTTTACACCATTTACGAGGCACAAAGTAGCTCCACACTTCATTGGTAGACTTCCAAGGGCCCTGGCATTTAAAACGAGACATTGAGAACTCAGAATAACCACCGGTAGTTTATTTACAAGAAGACTTATACAAACAGTACCTGCAAGAAAATGACGGGCCGCCGCCATCTTCAATGTAGTCACGATAAGTTGAGTGTCGAGCAGGAACGAAACTACAACCTGATAAGTCACGTGAGTCCTCGCGTTTGTTTTGGACTGGAGTTAGTGCAGACAGTTGGCAATTGCAAGGATGTCGGACGATGAAGCTACTGAGTTTTATGAAGACGAGGATGAAACATTTGAGTTATCAGGTTGTAGTTTCGTTCCTGCTCGACACTCAACTTATCGTGACTACATTGAAGATGGCGGCGGCCCGTCATTTTCTTGCAGGTACTGTTTGTATAAGTCTTCTTGTAAATAAACTACCGGTGGTTATTCTGAGTTCTCAATGTCTCGTTTTTAAATGCCAGGGCCCTTGGAAGTCTACCAATGAAGTGTGGAGCTACTTTGTGCCTCGTAAATGGTGTAAAACAGTGATTTATTTACATGGCTAGCCCGATGCCCCATTTACTCTCATCGACAACCTGTTGTTAGCATCGGCTAACTGACCCCAGATTTCGGACTGGAGTGGACAAGCCGAGATGAGATATGCAAGGTTAGTTCACACTCGGTATCATGATTCAATACACTTTAGGTCAATATCACACCGGACCTCTCCTTTAATGTAGTGTAAAAGCAGCCTATTTTTAAAATTGTTCAGCCTCTGAATAAAATCAAACTGTTCTGTTTGCAGACTCGTTCACTCAGGCAGCGTCCGTAGCTCTCCAGCTCTTGGTGGAGATTTGGTGTTCGCCACACGTACAGGCACAGGTCGAGGCATTGAGTCTCATGTGTTTCGTGTGGAGACGCATTGGGATCTGTCCACATGGACACGTGCGCTGGTGCAGGGTGGACATTTGGCTGCTGAGCTCATCAAAGAGGTTTCCATAGGTGTGTATGTGTGTGTGTGTGAATATGCAAAGAAGAATCTACCCTTTGCAATAATCCACCTGTGTTAAAATCTTCACTGACCAGTCCTATTCTAGCAAACATGGCCATCCCTGTATTATCATTAGACAACTTGTATTGCTTTTCTTGTAATGAAAGTCAATACAAGTATTGTGTGTTTGCATGAAATGAAAATTTGCCATATCTTTTTTCTAAATGCATGTTATAGATCTTATTGTAAACAAGGCGTCGGCTTAACCTCGTCATTTTTAACCAAAGTGTCAAAACTCATGTTCTGGTAAAAATGACTTCCTCTGGTGATGCATGCAGGACATCTGCAATCATTTTATTCTGCTTAAATTTCACCCCTGCAAGCTTTAAACAGGGTTCACACGATGTGCTTAAAGTGATTGAAATACTTGAATTTGACTTTTTGAAATTTAAGGCCTGGAAAAGCTTTGAAAATATTCATATTCCTTGTAAATCATCCCTTTTTTTTTAACTTAATGTCAGAAAACAATCAAGCCAAGCCAGTAGTGTCATGTAAACATGGCTAAAAATGTGAAAAGAGGAACAGACAAACTGAATCAATTGAGTCATTTACAAGCAATTCACTACTGAAAACCAGATCAAATTAAAATAGCAATTTGTTTTTGAATTTCGACATCACTTGTAACGATCTTAAAAAGCACATAGTGATGGGTGAAGCGGAGCTTTTCTAAACTCCTAATCAGTTAAACCATTTAGTTGCAAAATGATTCACTGTTTCAAAGCGCTCCAATCGGATCGTGTATCGTGAATCTTTTGATTCAGATGGGGACTTCAGATTGTGTATTGCGAATCACTTGATTTACATTGGAACGGGTTTGTGAATCATTTCAAGAATTGAATAATTCAAATCAAATGATTTGCGATGCCCAATTTGAAGTTCTGATCTAAATCAAATAATTTGCGCTAAGCAAAGTTAAAAGTCAAATGATTCGCGATCCGATTTAAACTGGAACTTCAGAACTTTGGAGTGCGGATCGTGAATCATTTGTTTTAGATCAGGAGTGATTTGGCAAATCTTTTTTTTTTTTTTCAGATTTTTTTTTTTTTAAACAGTAAAAAAAGATCAAACCATTAAGGCAGTGCAGTTTTAAAAACAAAACAAAGAAAAAAGAAAGTATACACAAAATTAAAAGGTTTCTTTATATTAGTATATTTTTATTTATCTGTTTCTCTTTTTTTAGAATTTGAAGACATTGTTCGATAAGTGATTTCTCTGATTGAAGTCCATGAAAATAAAAAGTAGTGCTTAAAGTTATTAAAAGTCCTAGCACTTCATTTTACAGTATCTGTACAAACCCTGTTTAATTGAGGGTTAATTTAATTTAAATTAAACTTTACAGAACCTGTTTATAAACATAGTAGTGGCACAAGCTACTCAGAAATTCTCCTAAAATCTTTTTGATCTCTTTTCTAAACTTTAAATGAATTTAAAGAAAAATGCTAGGTTTAGTATAGGTTAAGCATCCTCATCAGTTTTAAGTTGTTGCATTTGTTGTACAATTTGAAATGGTTAATATGCTTTTTTAACACAAAAAATCTTGTTAAGAAGCATATTTTCACAACTCGTGGCTACTATGGAAATGGCTAGATGAGGGACACCACAAAATAACTTTTTGTGGTAATCAACATTATGCCATAAGTGTAAGTTGAACTCATTGAACCTGGAATATTCCTTTAAGAAATGCAGTGGATTAAACTTAGATTCGTTATTCCAAGATGGTAGCTAGACTTCAAAGTACCATATCATAATAATTGCAACGAAACGATTCAGCTATTAATCTCGCTCCTGTGTAATTTACAGATTTCCTTAAAGATAAACACTAGCTATAATGCTCTGCAACGTCATACTTTATTCCAGTTCTTGTAAGATTAATATCTGTTCAATTTGTAAGCATATAAACATTGTAAGTAGCGAAGAATCACATTGTTAATGGAAACATCCAGATTCATTCCTGTTGGATGTTGTGTACTTCTGTTCTGTGGCCTGAGGGGGCTTAGCAACTGTGGAAAGAAAAAAAAAAAGCTGGATTGAAAAGCATTTTTTCCCCTCTCTGTGGTGTGTAACAATAGCTGGCCTGAGGAAATGTTGGAAATATTCAGTGCTTTCCTTCCTGAGTTCCAGCCAGCAAAGAAAACACAAAATCACATGAATTCACCTTCTCATGGTTCATGTCTGTCCGTTTGTCTGCGCTCTTCAGGCTGTGTGTTGAACAGACAGGACGTGCGTCTGATCCTGCATTATGACAGAGGTTTCACTGTGAAGCGGGAATCTGGCGAATCTGTGCTCTTTCACTTCCCCTATGAGCGGCTCAAGATGTCTGCAGACGATGGAGTCAGGAACCTCTACCTGGACTTTGGTGCTCCAGAGGGCGAGATGGTATGACCAGTCAGACATACAGTATGAGATTTACCTGTGATGAAATGGGCACAAAATTCTGGAGGCCTTAATAAATGGAAGTCTGTTGGTCCTGACATTATAAAACTTTATTAAAACAGACTCTCACTTATTAAAGGATTAGTTCACTTCCAAAACAAAAATCCTATTAATATATCCACCCCATTGTCATCCAAGATGTTCATGTCTTTCTTTCTTCAGTCGAAAAGAAATTAAGGTTTTTGAGGAAAACATTCCATGAATTTTCTCCATATAGTGGACTTAAAATTAAAATTGCAGTTTCAAAGGCCTCTACACGATTTATCTAGCAAAATGATCGATCATTTAAAAAAAAAAAAAAAAAAGTGCCATAGGTGGAAGTAGTGACCCAGTGATTACAAAGCAAATGTGCAAAGAAAGTCAAAAAAGGTAAAACAACGATGTCAGATGATTTCGAAATTGTAGGGGAAAATTAGATGCAGTTTTGCCTTACTCTGCCTTTTTGAACCGGAGTACACACCTTTCCAACGTGAGGATGCATTACAGATCAAGCATTTGTATAAATTCAAGACTTTTTTTTTGTTTGTTTGGGTTTTTTTTTTTGAAAATGACTTAACGTTTCAGTAGATTAGGGCTAGGATTGTGTAGAGACATTTGAAGCTGCTTTAAAACTGCAATTTTAACCTTTAACCCGCTGATCCCCATTGAAGTCCACTATATGGACTGGATTATCCTGGAATGTTTTCCTCAAATACCATAATTTCTTTTCGAATGAAGAAAAAAAGACATGGACATCTTGGATGACATGGGGGTGAGTAAATTATCAGGAAATTTTATTCTGAAAGTGAACCAATCCTTTAAGGACCCAAGAATTTATGCATTTTTTTTTTTATTTATAGCTTTTTTGTTTGTCTGTGTAATTTCTAAAAAATATTCCAGTAATCCAGAGTGACTAGAAATGTCATGTGATCGTTATTCAAAAGGTTTAGGTTCCCTGTATAGTTTTGATAATAATGTCTGTTTCTTTCTTTCTGTCTTGCAGGTGTTTGAGCTTCACTCGGGGCCGAAGCCTGTGGTTTTTGTGCTTCATTCGTTTCTCTCAGCTAAACTGGCTCGTTTGGGACTGCTCACGTAGAATCAACAGCAAATGATGGAGGTTCATTTATTTCTTTGATTTGTTGACAGCTAGTATTTTTCTCAAGCAGTGTTTTCATAGTTCTACTTCTCTTCTAGCCAACACATTTGTTTTGGTTTTGTGTGTGTGTGTGTGTGTGTGTGTGTGTGTGTGTGTGTGTGTGTGTGTGTGTGTGTGTACTGTATGTGTGAGCATGAGTGTGTGACTTTCTAAAGCAGAAAACAATCCCATATTCCTCTAAACAGGAACACCAGTCGTGCCTTCTCATCTAGAGCCAACAAGCTTTTACAGAACATTTTCAGGCTTAAGGTCACCGTAAAGCTTTGCAGAATAACCCAAACAAACATATTATTCTTGTATTATCTATGTTGTTTGTTTTTCATGTAACTCACCTGTATTTATATGTATCGCATGGCAAAGACTGTTATATCTGTGTTATAACCTTGAATATTTGTCATTCGAATGTGGCGGTAACAGACTGCCATTCATGCAAATATGGAGAAAATGAAGCTTTAAATGCATTCCCTCGCAACTGACCAAAAATAACCTCCTTAAAGTTAAAACTCTATAAGGTGTTGAATAGGATTGATTTCATATTTTGAAAAAAAATATTATATAAAGTATAGGAACGTTTCATTAGTTTATCTGTACTCTACATGTTATAAGAAATATATTTAACACATTTATGACCACACCAGCTCTAGGCCTTGATTTTCTTTTTTTTTTTTTTTTTTTTTCAGCATTAGATGAGTGTTTAGTCCTTATTACAGGCTTCCCACTGTAATAAAAACCTGGAAATATCAGAGAATTTTAAAATTCTGATGTCCAGGCTTGGAAATGTGAAGGAAATAAATAAAAACTTATTGTAATTAAATAAATCGGGGGGGGAGGGGAAGTCCTATTTCTATAGTCAATATGCATTTTGTAGTTATATTTAGCTCTGAAGAACTTTTTTTTTTTTTTTGAGTACAATCATTATACAACAGCTTTTATTAATCCTTATCCAGTCAGGCAAGACTAGAAAAGTCATGGGGAATCATTGGTCAAAATGTGTACGGACCATCATGTTTTTAGGACTGATATGTGGCGTGTACATTATATGCCTATCAATGTAATATCAGTATAACGTCAGTTATGTATTTTTTATTAACATTTTATCTTTTTTATGTAATGCATGTGATGCAAATGGAGTTTAAGCACATGATCTCCTATATTAACCTATCACTTGAGTCACAGACACCATAGTTTGAGTTTTTCAGTAATGAAGACATTCCTCATATGTATATTGCATTAGGCAACATGCACAGTAGAAGTAGTAAGTTCTTGTAGAATATGAATATTAAAAAAATATGGAGGTATTGATGACTGTATGAACGGCAGTTTTTCGTAGTTTTCCATTGCTCAAGCTTAACAGAAGCAATATTTCTAAAATATAAAATCACTTCACACGTGAAATGCAAAATACAAATGTATCTGCACAAGGACCACACGTACAACCTCTTTGACGCTTTAAGTGCCCTTAAACTTTTATAGTCTGTTGTACATACTAATATCATACACAGAGGGGGAAAAAGAGTTTTTACTTACGTGGAAACCTTCCTCGTTTCATCTGAAGTGTCCATTTAATGAAAGATGTGATAATTTTGGCTGCATTTATTCATTATTCTTTCACTCTGAGGTTGTTGATCATAGTTGTGCCGTCACATTATTTCCATGTATGTTTTCAGGCCGCTTACTGGGGACCCACTGCGTTGTGCTTTGTCTTAACTATGAAACTGTGTTAAACACGCCTGCCCAGGTTTACAAATTGCACTTGTGTAAGTGATTTGTTTGGAGCTGTCGTCAGCCTCAAATTTAGCATGACCAATGCTTCAGACTATGAATGTACTTTATAAACCCATAGATACATGCCTCAATGTCATTATTTGTTCAGCTTTATTAGTTAGTAGCTTGATTTTTCTGTATTTTGATAAGAAAAGGTTTGAACCAAAGTTCACTTGTGGCAGCTTGCAGCACACAATCAAATAATAATAATAATAATAATAAAGCTTATTTGTTTGTACATGTATTATAACTCTCAAAGCCTGTAACCTGAAGCTATGCATTATGTCTTTATGTAAATGACATATATAAATAAAAACGAAATTGAAATGAGTGTTTTGTGTTTTGTTGTGGAACTAATGCGTAGAGCTTTTATTTCCGGACGACAGTACAGGAGTGAACACTGGAGGGTAGCAACTTCCGTTTCAATGTTCACTTACCTATCATATTATATGAACCTTCATTAAATTAATTCTTTTGTTGTTCTCGTTATTTAACGAGCATAGTATAAGTACTATTAATAGGACACTGCAGTGAAACCGCTGGTGCGTGAGATGAAATGACAACGTCAACACTGCAGGTGAGTTTACATTAGCTTTAGCATTAGCTCATCATCATCCTCATTTAATCATATTAGAAACTGAACAATAATAACAAATCAACTGTAGTGACTGATCGTTGATAGTTCACACACGTCAATAGTGTTTAACGTTGTAAACGTGATGCCACAAATCAGCGGAGACTGTTCAAAGGGTAACTGTTTGACATGAGCAAACATGTAAACAAACCTCACTTCAGTTCATATTCTTTTATAAGGTATTATTGAATAAACGGCAATTTCGCAGAGGTGTCAGTCGAAATATGTGTTTGAATTTGTCATGCTTTCATGGATTTATTTTTATGAATGGTTGATGGGTATATTTATTATCTGTTAGGCCTGTTTATCTGTCGGTCTACAATTAAATGACTGTAAATCAAATGTACACACAGATGCTGAAATGTGTAAGTAGTTACACGATATTTACTTGTAATTCACTGTGGAAATAACAGTATAACCAGAAAATATAAGGGATAGACAGAGCTTTTGGCTCACAGTGTTGACACACAGTGACACAAATATTGTCCACTGTTATAATAATAATTTGAAAACCGCCCAATAATACAATTTAAGTTAGATTGCTGAATTTAGATGAACTTACATTTTACAAAAACATTTTGAGCGCCATTTGCACGGCTATATATTTTGGAGGTGTCACTTGGTGCATATTAACACTTGGCTGTTATAATCTATATATGTACTACCAGTCAAAAGTTTTTGAACAGTAAGATTTTTAATGTTTTTTTCTGCTCACCAAGCCTGCATTTATTTGATCCAAAGTACAGCAAAAGCTGTAATATTGTGAAATATTTTTTACTATTTAAAATAACTAATTTCTTTTTAAATATATATTTTAAAATGTAATTTATTCCTGTGATCAAAGGTAAATTTTCAGCATCATTACTCCAGTCTTCAGTGTCACATGATCCTTCAGAAATCATTCTAATATTCTGATTGGCTGTTCAAGAAACATTTATTATTATTATTATTATTATTATCATCATCATCAATATTTACAAACAGTTGAGTACATTGTTTTAGGATTATTTGAAGAATAGAAAGATCCAAAGCATTTATCAGAAATCAGTATAGTCAGTCAGTATACTTTCTTTTTTTTTTTCATTATTTTTTTTATAATGTTACAAAATTTATAATTTATCTGTTTCAGATAAATGCTGTTTTTATGAACTTTCTATTCATTTTTTTTTAGCAGCAAATCAGAATATTAGATTGATTTCTAAAGGATCATGTGACTGGAGTAATGATGCTAAAAATTCAGCTTTAATATCACAGGAATAAATTACATTTTAAAATATATTCAAATAGAAAACACTTATTTTACGTAGTAAAAATATTTCAAAAGTGCACTTTTTTTTTTGCTGTACTTCGGATCACATAAATGCTGGCTTGGTGAGCAGAAGAGAATTCTTTAAAAACATGAAAAATCGTACTGTTCAAAAACTTTTGACTGGTAATAATTCTATATCAAATCAGACACATTTCTGAAACATCACCAGGGGATAGTTTTTATTTTGTAATTATTATTTTAATTAAAAAATAATTTTAGGAAAAAAGATGTGCCTAAATGGTGATGTCATTGTAATGCATTATTTTCTACAGAGGGTTAAAAATACATTTTTTTACTTATTATATGGAGCAAAACTACAGGCCAGAAGACCTTCAGCAACCATTATATACCACTGGATTTAATCCAAAAATTAACACTAAAAGCTGGGTGGGTATTACTCATCATTAGAGTGTTTTGAAACTACATGAATATCCTTGTTTCCAAGTTTAAAATAGACTTTTTTTCAGAATACATATATTCTGAAGGCAATAAGTGATTTGCTCAAGGAGGTATGTAAGGATGCATGTACTCTAATGGCAGATAGGCCTGTCAGTGTAGCTTTCAGGAAAAAATGTTCAGTTGCACCATTTCAGTGTCCAAAACTCAATTTTGTGGGCATCCAAAGAGGAACGTCTAAAAAACAATCAATTGTAAAACTAGGAATTTGTCTTGTTCACACCTTTTTATTCTTAAAATTAATACACAGGCTTTGACATCTTTTTAAGGTCTCAACATTTAAGATTTGTACACTTTAGTTTACTGAATGTCTGTAATTTCAACAAAATTTGTACTGTGTTTTTGGGAAAGGTCAACACCGACACCCTCTGGCTTTCAGCCAGTGAATATTTAATGGCTTAAACAAGCAGCCAAACATCTTTACATCTCACAACTGTTCAGGCCATTCATTATGAATATACCAAAAGGATAGTTTGTTAATAAATAGCTCTGTCATTTGTCCTGTTCAGAAAGCGATTGAGCTGGTCACTAAAGCCACAGAGGAGGACAAGGCCAAGAACTATGAGGAGGCGCTGAGACTCTACCAGCATGCTGTGGAGTATTTCCTGCACGCCATCAAATGTGAGTGAACTACATCTGAATGTTATTCAAAATGAACTCTAAATAATCATATTTACCTTCTAAAAATCTTATTGTACACAGGTCATCAGTAAAAAAAGGTCTTGTCTTTAGAAATTTTCATCATGTTGCTGAGGCTCTGCCTCTGAAAAGACTTTCTTGTTTGGCCTCATTATTGGTTAATGTTAAATGGCAAATAACCAAAGAAGCATTAGCATTGGGAAAGTGGATGCTGGCTTTGTATTGAGAGGGTTGTGTCCGAAAGCCATAAACTACTTCCCTTTCTGTAATTTGTGGGGGTTTCATTCATTTTTTTTAAGAAAAGTAATTACATTTATAAATGTAATAAATGTGTAAATTTAACATTTCTTATGAAAGATTTCAAGACACAGCTTTGATCCTTTTGTTTCTCAGATGAAGCACACAGTGACAAGGCAAAGGAAAGCATCCGTGGGAAGTGTATGCAGTATCTGGACAGAGCCGAGAAACTCAAGGAATACTTGAAAAATAAGGACAAACAGGGCAAGAAACCAGTGAAGGAAACGCAGAGCAATGACAAGTACGCCTTCATTTGTTATTTGTTCTGCTGGATGCTGTTGATGATTCACGTCCATCACTCACAGTGAAAACTGTGTGTGTGTGTTTGCAGAAGTGACAGTGACAGTGAGGGAGAAAATCCTGAAAAAAAGAAACTCCAGGAGCATCTGATGGGTGAGTCTGTGTGTCTTAAATCAGGGTTCCCACAGGTCCTTGAAATCCTTGAAAGTTTATGAATCTGAAAAAAATGTCAAGGCCCTGGAAAGTTTTTGAAAAAAATACATACATAGATACAGGTCCTTGAAAGTGCTTGAATGTGTTATTTTGCCAACACTTTGTGGCCTATGCATACTAGCTTGCTTGCTTTACGTTAGTTATGCACATTTATGTGTTATATTAACTTAATGTTAGATGAGCCTAAGCTCTTTTCACTAAAATTCATGCAAAAGTTATTATCAGATCATTTTCGAATACACTATAGGATGTACAGAATATTCTTCAGTTTTGTGCAAAACAGAAATACAACAAATAGAATATCAGACCTCTGTCATATGTGACCGTGGACCACAAAACCAGTCATGAGGGTCAATTTGTTCATTATGCATTTTAAAGTTTAATAAATAAGCTTTCCATTGATGTATGGTTTGTTAGGAGAGGACAACATTTGGCTGAGTTGCAACTGTTTAAAAATCTGGAATCTGATGGTGCAAAAAAAGTCAAAATACTGAGAAAATCACTTTTAAATTTGTCCAAATGAAGCAGCAATGCAAAGCATATTACTAATCAAAAATTAAGTTTTTATATATTTATGGTAGGAAATTTACAAAATGTCTTCATGGAACATGATCTTCACTTAAAGGAGAAGTCCACTTCCAGAACAAAGATTTACAGATAATGTAGTCACCCCCTTGTCATCCAAGATGTTCATGTCTTTCTTTCTTCAGCTGTAAATAAATTGTTTGTTTGAGGAAAACATTTCAGCATTTTTCTCCATATAATGAACTGATATGGTGGCGCGAGTTTGAATTTCCAAACTGCAGTTTAAATGCAGCTTCAAATGATCACAAATGCGGTTGTAAACAGTCCCAGCCATTTTGGAAGTTCAAAATCGGGGCACCATTATATGGAGAAAAATCCTGAAATGTTTTCCTCAAAAAACATAATTTATTTATGGATGAAGTAAGAAAGACATGAACATCTTGGATGAAAAGGGGGTGAGTACATTATCTGTAAATTTTTGTTCTGGAAGTGGACTAATCCTTAAATATCCTAATGATTTTTGGCATAACAGAAAAATCTATAATTTTGACCCATACAATGTATTTTTGGCTTTTGCTACAAATAGTGCTACCTAATACTGGTTTTGTGGTCCATATGGCCAAAAATAAATGCAAAAAAAATTATTATTTTTTTTGCATAGTTGTGTTTGCCACATTAAAACTTTAACAATATATCTTAAGGTAACACGATGTAACCTTGCTCGCACTTGAAATGTGTCCCCGCATTAAGTCCTTGAATTTGAAGGAACTGGACCTGGAAAGTCTTCGAAAGATCCTTAAATTTGAAGTTAACCAGTGTAAATGTGAGACCCTGTTAAATGTTTCATCGTGTTAATCCAAAGGAAAACACACCTGCAGACTTGTTCAGGATTGTGCTGATGAGGTGTTTGCTGATGTTTTCAGGTGCGATTGTGATGGAGAAACCCAATGTGAGGTGGAGTGACGTGGCCGGACTGGAGGGGGCAAAAGAGGCCCTGAAGGAAGCTGTCATTCTGCCCATCAAATTTCCACACCTGTTCACAGGTCAGTCTGTGCCCTGGAAATCAATGATGTGTCCATGCCATTATTAAAGTTCACACTCGTTCACTTATGGTTTGAGATGTTGTTGTTTAAAAATGTGCTAGCTCATCAGAAATGCTTCTTGAGCAGCAAGTCAGCATTGCTCTTTTTACTGTGTTTTTGGACAAATTTATGCAGCCTTGGTGAGCACAAGACTTTTTCCTTTCAAAAAAATTCCTTTCATGAAAACCTTTTAGATAGGAGTGTATGTTCGTATACCAAATGATGGCAAAAAGATTTTAGTAATCTAGTTGTAAAGGAACTAAATTATCTGTGAGTTAAAAAATATTGCCATTGATGTCCCCATTTATTGTAATGGATCAAGTAGCTGTTTATGTGAGTTATGTGAATTGATTGTGATGCAGGCAAGCGCACTCCATGGAGGGGCATTCTTTTGTTCGGGCCCCCCGGCACAGGAAAGTCTTATCTGGCCAAAGCTGTCGCCACCGAGGCCAATAACTCCACCTTCTTCTCCGTATCTTCCTCTGACCTCATGTCAAAGTGGCTCGGCGAGAGTGAAAAGTGAGACTCAGTCTTTGCCCACTTTGCTGTCTGTCTGCATGAGCTGCAGGACTCACTGAATGATTTGTTTTTAATTTATTTTACAGACTGGTGAAGAATCTGTTCGATCTGGCTCGCCAGCATAAGCCGTCCATCATCTTCATAGACGAGGTGGATTCTCTCTGTGGATCCAGAAATGAGAATGAAAGCGAAGCCGCTCGGAGGATCAAGACGGAGTTCCTGGTGCAGATGCAGGGTGAGAGAAACAGTTTATGAGCTGTGAAAAACCACATCCTGCTGAATTAATTAAGGTGACAAGGTCGAGAAGCTCTGTTGACGGGTTACTTAGCTGTTGTCTTTTCATACATGGGTCTTTAATGTTACTTGTTTATGTCCGGATCTATTTTAGAATATTTAAAATATTTATTATATTTAATATTTATTTAACACCGTTTAATCAAAATTTTTTCCCAGACTTGAAAATATCCAAATGATGTCATTAGTAACCCTTTGAAATAATCAATAATTATTTTTTGAAAATTTTCTTTAAAAAAGTGTGTGAAAAATAGTTTTATGGTCGGTCACAATTGTGAGCAGTGGGATAGTGTGTATACTGAATTAACATATTGCTGCAGTCATAACAATGATCTGAGCCCAGATATTTTAAATTGTTTGATCACATTCAAGGGTTACTGTTATAAAAAAAAACCCTTATACAACACTGATAGGAACACTGAGATAACATACAAAAAATACAGCCATCAGTATATTTCAAAATTGTAACATGAAACATGACATTTTTATGTTAGTGCCACCAGTATTACAATATCAGTACTGTAACCTATTTGTAACACTTGAACTTTTAATTTAGTGCTCTATTTTGTAATTGCAACATTTTTGTTTTCACCAACAACTGCAATTAGATTTATGTTGTAAACCTAAATTCACTGTTATTCCACCATCAACATGTTTACTTATTTCATGACCACACTCAAGAAAACTGATTATATGTGAATTCATGTATTAATACTAGACACCTTAAAGATAGTGTGTACCAAAAATCTTTGTTAACATACTTTACTAGCCTTTCGTTTTGGAGCTTTGATGCAGTCATCATCTTCTCAAGGTGCAAACAGGAATTAAACTGCTCTGGTCATGTGACAATTTTTCTATACTGTATTTGCAGGAAATGCACTAAAACATCAGTCAGTAAAGTTTTTAGAGCTTTGAAACTTTTTTTAAATTGGTGGGATTAAATAAGTTAATATTTAAGATAATTCAGCTATTTAAAATAACATTAAAATTCAATTTGATGGTAAAAATGACAAGGTTAGTTAAGGTTGTCTAATGGTAAAACCCAAAGAAAACTTGATATTAATATTCATCCACAAAGTATTCAAGGCATTTGTCGAAAATACTCTCTACCTTGAAAAAATATGTTTGACAAATATATTTAAAAACTGTTGTTTACTTAATAACAGTGTGCACATGTGTAACACAAGGAAAATATGTTAATACATTTTACTTGACTTGGTTATGCCACTTGACATTTTTAGAGTCATGCAATTAAAATCTGAAAATGGTCTAAAGGTTTTTGCAAAAATGTTAAAAACACACAGACACACACACACAACACAAAACAGACAAAATTAAATTAAAGATTAAATTTCAGTATTTGCACATGCATTTTAAACTTTGTTTGAAAAAAAAAAAAAGAAAAGGTAATTGTGTCCTTGTTACACATTACATTTACTTACTGAATAACTTGCTGATAACAGTAAGTTAACTGGGTAATAACTAAGTACTAACCTTGAACCTGCCCCAAACTTAAAGTCCCATGAAATCAAAATTAAAGTTTTTTGGCTTTTAGTATAAATATGTTAACCTTATGGTTATCTGTAAGGTAGTGTGCTCCAAAACAATGACAAAATTCGAGTTTACAAGATATACGCATTCAAAACTTACAGTCTGTCCCTTCTGCCAATATGAATCAACAATTTTGATGACATCGTGCTGCACTTCAGCTGCTCATCAAACTTTCTGTCCAATCAAATGCTATCTAGAATCCGTAGCATCCCGCCCCCTACACTATAAATAGACGTTGAAGCTGCAGCTGAGATTGGTCACATGTTCACCATGTTACTATTTTCTGTACTGTGAATGGCATGTAGTGCTCAATGTAGGCGATAGGGAACGCAAGGTTCTGGTCGAGCAGATATAAATGAAACGCTGTTGGCTATTCTGAAAAGGGGGTGGGGCTTACCGCCCTGTTTTCCTGTTTCAGTTGAAATTACGTCACCACATAGGATAACGCTGCGTTTTTCAAAGCACTTCAGGGAACCTTTAACCTTAACCCATGTAGTTACCTTGTACTGCCCAGTACTTTCTTTAGTAATTACACGGACTGTAAAATAAAGTGTAACCCATGAACCCTATTCTTATTTCTAACCCTAATAGTAAGTACATGTTGTTAAGTAATGTTAGTCAGTACTGAAATGTATAATTACACTGTAAAAGGACACATTAAAAAAGAGTGTAAACAAAAATGAATGGACTCACCTACAGACGTAGGATTTCATTCTGTTTTCTCACAAACTCCTCTGTGTCATGGTATTGTCTAATGGTTTGTGGGCGTCTCTTTTTGGCAGGTGTTGGTAATAACAATGATGGGATATTAGTTCTCGGTGCTACTAACATTCCCTGGGTGCTTGATGCTGCTATCCGCAGAAGGTCAGTCTGATAAATGCTTTAGAATACAAAAGTGCTTATGTTTTAAACTTGTGTCTTTAATCTGAATCTGTTGGTGGCTCTGTGCAGGTTTGAGAAGCGTATCTACATCCCGCTCCCAGAGGAGCCGGCGAGAACGGCCATGTTTCGCTTGCATTTGGGTAACACGCCTCACAGTCTGACCGAGGCAGACCTGCGTCAACTGGCCCGCAAAACGGATGGATACTCCGGAGCCGATATCAGCATCATAGTACGAGACGCTCTCATGCAGCCTGTCAGGAAAGTGCAGTCCGCTACGCATTTCAAAAAGGTAACAACAGTACATTGTTTTGCAAATATGGACAGTAGCAGTGAACTGTTTGCTTGGATAGACAGAAACAAAGTTGCAAGTTTAATGAGTCAAATGAAATTTTTTAACGTAAAAATCTTTCTACTTTCTAAACATTGAATTTTGCTCTCTCTGCTCATCAGGTGCGAGGCCCGTCTCGCAGTAACAGTTCTCTGATGGTGGATGACCTCCTGACCCCGTGTTCCCCCGGTGACCCTGATGCCATAGAGATGACCTGGATGGATGTTCCCGGTGACAAACTGCTGGAGCCCATAGTGTGCATGGTGAGATCCTGAGATCGGGTACTGCCTTTCACATTTAGCATGGCTCTGACCTCACATATCACTATCAGTTTGACTATCACAATAAACATTAGTCTACTTGGCTGGTTAGTAGTTCTGCTTATGGATATTTAGTTTACTGAATATAAAGTTGGGCGATAAATTTTCCTCAATAAAACGATAACAAGTTCAATAATTGTTCAGTATGATGTTTAAAGGCGCAACAAAAGAGCGCTAGTCATTTGAAGCACGTCACTCTGACCGTTTTTCTGTTCGGCTCAAAGTTCATACGTCAACATGATGTGAGCTCACTAGAGCAGATGCGTTCACTCGCTGATGAGTCTCAGTTGCACAGCCACTAAACGGCTCTGTGAGATCCAGTGTGAATAACTCGGTTTATAGCCAGATGATAACAGTGCTGACAAACAGGAGAAACACTGTGGGCAATGAGACAGTCAGAGACTTTTCAATCTACAAATTGACATAATTTACCATAGATTAACTGTAGTAACACTAACCATGGTATTGTGCCTGACACAATGAAGTGGGTATTCGTATCAAATGTTATTATATTATTAATGTAGACGTACTGAGGGAGTAATGAAATATAATTGCAGCATTTTTTGTGATTAAGCTATAGCGTTTATGCATTTATATATTATATTTATATGTAAATATATATATTTATATGTATTTAGACTACTGTTTACAAATACCTAGAAACCATATTAAAGTTTTACCATGATATTGAAATGCTATATTTGTGGTGTATGCAACTATATGTATATGTTTATATGTATGCAACAAAAAAAAAAACAAAACAAAAAAAAAAACAGAATAATAAAATTTCACCATATAAAAATGAGGTTGCTACAATTTTTACAGGCATTACTGATTTAGATAATGGACATAAATTTACATCTGCACCCTAACTCAAGCTACTATCAAATGTGTGTTTCTAAGCAACAAAAAACTAATAAGAACATGCAGAACTAAGAAATATTTTTTTCTATTGAAGGAGATGTTCACGTCCAAAACAAAGATTCACATATAATGTAGTCACCCCCTTGTCATCAAAGATGTTCATGTCTTTCTTTCTTCAGTCGTAAAAAATTGTTTTTTGAAGAAAGCATTTCAGCATTTTTCTGCATATAATGGACTGATATGGTGCCCTGAGTTGGAACTTCCAAAATGGAGTTTAAATGCAGCTTCAAATGATCCCAAATGCGGTTGTAAATGATCCCAGCCGAGGAAGAAGGGTCTTCTCTAGTGAAACGATAGGTTATTTTCATAAAAATAATACCATTTATATACTTTTTAATGTCAAACGCTCGTCTTGTCTTACTCTGCCTGGACTGTTTTTGTTCTGGTTCATGACAGTTAGTGTATGTCGAAAAACTCCCATCTCATGTTCTCCCTCAACTTCAAAATCATCCTATATCGGCGTTTGATCTTCTTTGCATGTTCACTTTGCAAAGACTGTGTCGGTACTTCTGCAGCAATGTAGGATGATTTTGAATTGATTTTTGAAGTTGAGGAAGAAAATACGATTGAGTTTTTCGACATACACTAACTGTCTTGAGCCAGAATACACAGAGTTCAGGGAGAGAAAGAGCATTTGAGATTAAAAAGTATATAAATTGTGTTATTTTTATGAAAATAACCAATTGTTTGCTAGATAAGTCCCTTCTTTCTCGGCTGGGATCATTTACAACCACATTTGGGATCGTTTGAAGCTGCATTTAAGCTGCGTTTTTAAAGTTCAGAATCGGGGCACCATACCAGTCCATTATATGGAGAAAAATGCTGAAATGTTTTCCTCAAAAAACATAATGTCTTTATGACTGAATTCTTTGTCACAATATATGTGAACCTTTGTTTTAGAAGTGGACTTCTCCTTTAAGATATTTATTTACTGTAAAAGTGTAAAAATTTCAAAAACCTTGTCTTGTTCTTACCATGAAGACTTTAAAACCCATCTTAAAAGAGTTTAATTAACCGTCTGGTTTCTACAACTTTCACTTTGGAGCAAAAATCTGCCTTTAAACTCTGATGTGAAAAAACTGACACTTATTATGTTAACCATCAATATTGACTGACTTATCGCCCAGCCCTAACTGAATATGAACTGAATGTATTTTAGTTTCCCAGCCTACTGATAAAAACAGCTTGATAATATGCATCTGACAGTCAGTAAAGTCTGTGTTTGCTGCATGATGCCATGTGTGGTGATTTTGTTTTTTATGTTTATTTTTTTTGGAAGCTGAAGTATTCAGTTATTAGTAGTTCAGAGCTAATAATGATTATTACATATTCAAATGATTTCTGAAGGATTACATTTACATTTTACAATATTAAATAGATTATAGGTTGTAGTGTATGAAGATATAGAAACTAGTTATAGTTAAAGGAAAGTGTATGCACTATTGTTTAACTGTGTGTGTGTTTTGTGTGTGTTAGTCTGACATGCTGCGCTCTCTGGCGACCACACGCCCCACCGTAAACACAGAAGATCTGCTGAAGGTGAAGAAGTTCACAGAGGATTTTGGACAGGAGGGCTGAACCACGACACACCATTCAATCCAAACATCCATTCGTATGTAGCTGTCCCAACTCAACCAGGACTATCTACTCTAAACTAACCCGCAGCCTGACCGGCAGGAGCATGTGATCGAATCTAACATCTCTAATCGCCCAACACTACAGAACATCACATTCATCAGATTGGAAAGACGAAAGCGCAAGAGAGAGCACGAAGCTTGCTGTAAATTGTTTTCTGTTTACATAATCAGCTTGGTTGAAGTTTTCATTCATTTTCTGAAGTTTTTCTTGTCTCTCTGCCCTTGATTCTGAACTATCAACAGTACAGATCTCACACCAATGAGTATTTATGTTAATTTATTATTAGTTCTTTGGATTGTTTTGAGCGCAGATCACTTTGAGCTTTATCAGTATGTTTTTTTTTGTCCAGTTTAGTATTGCAGCACTTTACTGTATGAACATGGTCTGTGTGAATCTGTCAAAGACACGACTGGGTCATATTTAGCCTCAGAATTAAACGGGGAAAAATATCAATTGTATTTGGAAAGAAAATGAAGCCTATTTGATCAATTATTCACGCAGATGATTTTTTTTTCTCTACAGTAATTGAGATTTGCTTAATGTAATTTCACAACGCAATTAGGTATGTGGCTGAAGAAAAGTCTAGTTTACAACTATTCTGCTTTTTTTTGTAGTGTGACTGTGTTTTCAGTGTATTTTCCGTTTGACCCAAAGGCTGAAATCTGACCTGGCTGTTTGTTTGACAGACTCACCCATCAACATTTCACTTATTTAAAAAAAAAAAACTCCTGATAAAGCAGATGTGTTGTAATAATGAAGTGTGTTACAGACCATTAGCTGTCATTCATTCTGAAGAATAACATTGACCTGATCTGAAAATAATTACTTTTAAAAAAAAATTGTGCATTGTTTGTGCAACTGTTGTACTTCAGCCTGTCCAGTCGGCTTCAAATGGATAAACCTGCCTTCTGATAATTGTTCTGTAACATTAACAATTTAATCAAAGGATAATTTTCTCTGAACATGCTGTGTATGTTTCCAGGAAAAAAGCTGACTTTCTATTTGATTTGAGAAGGGGAAAACTCAGTGTTTCTTTACAATGGAGAATGTTGTGAAGAAAATGAAGAATTAAGCACAATGTACCTATCCAAATATTAATCTTATGTGCCAACCAATTCAAATATCTCACAAAATCAGCTCAATATCTTACTGATATTTTTTCTTTTTGACTTGGAAGCATAACTGAGGGATCATCAGTCGTTCCCTCATTACTTTCTTCTGAGGAGAACAACATTTCCCATTTAGATCCTCCTTAAAGGAGAAGTTCACTTCAAAACAAAGATTCACATACAATGTACTCACGCCCTTGTCATCCAAGATGTTCATGTCTTTCTTTCTTCAGTCGTTAAGAAATTATGTTTTTGAAAGTGGACTTCTCCTTTAAGCAACATCTTAACTAAAACAAACCTGACAAGAATCATAACAATTGTGCTATAACTATCAAATCCCTGCATATAACTGAAGATGACGTTCCGATTGCCTTCTGTTCATCATTTGGTCAAATAAACAAAAAACAATTGCCGACAACCCATTAATACTTCAAGTAATTTTGATGCTCTTAATTAATCAGCTACAGATACAATCTTACAACTAAGGCAGCATACTAAGCAGATCAAGCCCATAATCAACAGCAAAGGTGACGTTTTAATAAAAAAATAAATCACATTACATTACAATGTATTCAGATCAGAAAACATTTTTTAATCTTTATACAAAAAAGCAGCAGCACTGTTCAAGTATAACTAGTCTAACTATATTTATTTGCATTATTTACAATGTATCTCATGTCTTTAAGTCTAAACTTTAATGTAATTTATTCAGTATGTTACAGAATAAGAACAAAAATGTCCATTTGGAAAGCTCTCGGTGACGAGCGTCACTGATCAGTTTATCAGGCAGCATAATGTTATACTTTGCTTCTTTTGGACGGGTTTTCTGTCACAGAGCCGCCCCGTTTGTTTCTGTGATGTGGAAATGTGGGCATCAGCTCTGGTTCACATGCTGCAGAGTGAGACACCAGAGAAACGGTCAACAAATCTGCCAAAAACAGCATCTAATATAGAAAAACTAAGAAACTAAATAAGCCTGTACTTACGCAAAGGCTTTTCCTTGAAGTAGGAACTTTCTAAACAATCTTTAGCTGAGGCTCTGTAAGACACAAAACATGTAATAGCATTATTACGCTGCACCAGTGCACATTTTACAAAAGTTTTTTATCTTTGTGAATTTGTCATAAAAGGGTATTTCATCTCTTGACTTCATCTGTTTGTCAAGTAGATTTGAGCCATTTAACTTCACATTTACAATACATCAAAAACCAAATATATAATATGGCACGCCAAAATTATAGCCCATTTTCCTATACAGTTGAGGTCAAAAGTTTACATACATCGTTTACATGATTTTGAGATCCATCTTTTCACATTAAGGACAACTGGGGGACTCATATGCAACTATTACAGAAGGTTTAAACGCTCACTGATGCCACAGAAGAAACAATGCATTTGGGGTCGGAGAGTGAAAACTTTTTTAATTTGAAGATCAGAGTACATGTAACTTATTTTGCCTTCTGGGAAACATGTATCTTCTGTAGCTTCTGAAGGGCAGTACTAAAAAAATATGATATTTAGGCCAAATAAGAAAAATGCACATATCTTCATTCTCAAAAGTTTTCACTCCCCACAGTATTAAGAATCAAGTGTATGTAAACTTTTGAACAGGGTCATTTTTATAAATTCAACTATTACTTTCTCTTGTGGACTATATGTGAATGTTTTTTAAGTGAAATACCTTATTCAGGACAGTACTAAATAAAAAAAATGACATACATTTTGTATGATCCCTCCTATTTTGGTAACATAATTCACATTTTGCAGATTCTGCAAAGTGTATGTAAACTTTTGACCTCAACTGTACATACATGCTCTTTGTTTTACCTCCGCTGTGGGTTGTACATAAACAGCAGGTTGAGCAGTCTCAAACCAGCCTCTGATAACCAGGTAAACTTGTTCTTTAAGTTGTTGTAGGGCTGCTTCCTCAGACTGTACTGCCCGACCAACGGCAGGCGTGAGAAGCCCTAAAATTCAGAAGGAACTCCTTGAGTGGTTAATATTCATGGTGGTTTCAGACACTGTCTTAAATTTAAAGACAGAATACAAGAAAACACTCTTCACTCGGTACCGGCCAGATGCTCTCGTTAGGTGTTCCCAACAGCTGCACGATCAAATCCACCTGCTGGATCTCCGAAGATCCAGGCAGAAGAGGTTTATGGGCAAGAAGCTCAGCAAAGATGCAGCCAACGGCCCTGCAAGAGGAGAACATATACATTTGTTCAACAAGCATTGAGATGCATAATGAGATGCACAACGAACTGACGGATAGTAGACTATAAACAGAGTAGTATATATAAGCAGAGCTGGGTACATGAAATCCAAATTGCAATCTGTTACTGATTCCAAAATACATCGTAGTCAAAAAATTGTAGTCAGTAACGTAATTCATCACATTACACATTTTAATGTAATCAGATTACTTTTGGATTACTTTTGACTCGTTTATCACATTGACTTAAACAGGATAATACTGTACCATAATGCTGTAAAAATACAAAGAGTGAGAAAATACATTCCTTTCATTGTAATTAACAACATGAAGTGTGTTAATCATTATATTACATAAAGGTTTCCCAAACTGGGGTTTGTAAAAGAACTGCAAGGGGGTTTGTGAGTTTAAACAAGTAATTAAAGGGAAACAAGTAATTAAATCATAACAATGTAAAATAAATACCTTTAAAATAGCAATCAAAATAATACACTCACAAGAAAAGATTTCATATTATATATTAAGCTGAACTGTGAACATGCAAATGTGATAATTATTAAAATATTTATCTTAAAATCTCAGGGGTACTTAAAGGGGTCACTGATTATGATTTCACTTTTTTAACTTTAGTTAGTGTTTGTAATGTTGCTGTTTCAGCATAAGCAACATCTGCAAAGTTATGATGCTCAAAGTTCAATGCAAAGGGAGAAATGGTCTTTTACAGAATTGCTAATTGACCAACCCTTTAAAGTTATTATATTTTTATAATATATTATATTAGGTGGAAGAGGTTCAGATGACAAAAAGTTTAAAATTGTCTGCCAATAAGAAATAATGTGAATTTGTGCATTTTAATGAATTTAAAAGACAAAAGCCTTTTAATAATACATAATACATGTTTAAATAACCTACTGAGTGATAATTCAAATAAAAATGACTGTGTATCAGTAGTTAATGCAACGCTGAAACGTTGAAATGATTTTTGTAAATCCACTGATCAAATGCTGTGTCGCCACCTGAATAATGACTGCTCTTCGTGTGAATTTCCACAAAACTGGACTTTCTGAGTGTCTGTAAGTGGTTGACTATTTCAGAAAGGAAAATTTAAAAGATGGTCATCATGAAAAAGATGAATAAAAATCATGTAATCAATAAAAAAGTAACTGTAGTCTAATTATGAGTATTTTAAAATGTAACTTACTCTAATTACAAGTACTTAATTTTTGGAATCTGGTTACGTAATCCAGATTACATGTAATCAGTTACTACTCATCTCTCTATTATATAAATTGTAACATCTTAAATGCAGTTTCAAGCATAATTCCCAGTTGTACACTTAAGTCTTGTGAATCTTAACCTTACTGTTAATGTAAGAGCAAGTGCTGCCATTTGTAACTTGAATGTGCAAGGTGTCCAGTGTCAGCCGTATCAGTTATTTAGCTGTATACAGTATTGGGAAGGTTACTTTGGAAATGTAACAGGTTACAGATTACAAATTACTTGATTTAAAATGTAATAAGTAGTGTAACTTTTCAATTACTTTATAAAAGAACTTTTAATTACTTTTTGATTACTTTTCTAAATTTGTTTCACAATCCTTTATCACTTGAATTAAGATTATAATAAGTAAGGGATAACATACATCTTTATTTTCCGATAACAACTGGCTGGATGTACATTATCTCACTGATTACACAGCTGCTTGACAGATTATTTAGATGTTTCGTGGCAAAATAATTAGACACAAAACAATGATCTGAGTTGAAATATTTGAATGCAAAGCTTCCATGAAGAAATCAGCTGCTAGCAAACGGCAAGTTCAAACTAGACATTTTAGAGATACAGTGCAGTCATACCAGTTTTCTTACACAACATTTCACCACATAAACAATTAAGCAAGTAGTACTAGTTTGTTAGTTATCTTAAATCCATTACAGTGTACAAAAAAATAAATGGCTCCAGCTCTGAAACAACAGAGCAAGTCCACGATACCAGGATGACAGAATTAAGAAATTGTCCACATAATATTCAATTAAGCTCATAAGATCATAACATAAATAACATCATAACAAGAAATAGTTTAATAGCTATGATACTGGGTTTGAAATCAAATGTCTGCATAGTTATATCAGAAAACACTAGCATCTAACAATGCCTTGGAAAAAACAATCTTAAAATATAGCTGCAAGCAGCGATGACGGGCCCTCGCCGCCAGTGCATCCGCAACCCTGGTGCCATCAGAAAATTGGTGCCCACCGGGCACATGCATTAACAGTATCCCTGTACCAGTTTGGATTGAAGTGTCACAGCAATAAAACGTTAAAAGCAAAACGCTTTTAAATCATTCTGATAGACTGAGAATGAGCTGAAAAAGATTCCTTATCCTACAAGGTCTTCTTGTGTTCATCCTTGGTATTACAGTCTTCATCTGCTAGTTTACAAGTGTGATATTTTAAATGTTTCTGCAGTCTCTGAAAACATGATAAACATATTTCCTAAGAATGACTTGTTTTTCATATGTGAAAGGTTGTGAAGAGTTAGGATAATGCATTTTAAATGCTCTCTCTCTCTCTCTGTCACACACACACAGCCACTCAACTACCTCAGTCACACTTACACACACACATACACAGACTTAAGCCCATCCCCCACACAGAGTTAGAGTGAGAGAGTTAGAGTGAGAGCAGATGTTGAATAGTTTTTTAATTTTCTATTTTTTGTAGACTATATTATATCGATGGAAGTAAGCATTTATTTCTCAGACTGACTAGTTCTATGTATGTAAAAATTTTTGAAGTGTTTGGATGCTGCATTTTAAAATTACGGTCATGTTTTTTTTACTGCTACTTTAATAAATCACCATAAATCAACCGTTCAAGATATCCCAAATCCACTCACAATTTAACATCTTCACTATGTTGACTTCATGTTGACAAAGTTTGGTGTAAATTCATTGGTTTTTGTAGGAGTAGTATTCATTCATTCACAGCTATATTTTTCCAAAAATCCACATTCAAATCAAAATAGCAGACTTCCTGTTGGTCGCAGCTAATGGGTGTAAATTAGAAAGTTGTCCGGCTTGATGAGTACAATATACATACCGAGTTTGGTGTCTGTAGTTTAAAGTAACCCCCCCCCACTTTTGACAAAAGGTGGCGCTATAGAGCGCCTCCTCCACGCCCACTTATGAGCTTTTGCCAGTGTCTAACTATCATTAATACTGATGTGAGTCTTGAGTTTCATGAAAATCCAACCTTATTAAGTGCCCCAAAAACACAGGAAACAAATGTTAAAGTTTGACACGTTGCCATGACAACAGTATTTAATGTATCAACGACCCCTTTACAGATTCTCATCGGCCGTGTTTTGACATTATTCTGATGAAGTTTGAAGCAAATCGGGTAAAAATAACCATGTGATATCAAAGCATTTTTAAAAGAGACACACTTCCTGTTGCCAGTTGGTGGCGCTATAACTTTGACTCCTAATAGTCACATCTATCTGATCGGCATCATACAACAAACAAACTGCTGAAGTTTCATCAGAATCAGACAATGTGTGCAACAGTTATTAGCCATTTCCTGTTTCTCATTTCTCGCCATAATTTCAACGCCTCGCCACGGCCAAACCGTTCGAGATATCAAAAATCCCCTCACAATTTTTCATCCCCAATGTCTTCAGATCAGATTGACCAGGTTTGGTGGCAATTGGGTAAAAAACCTAGGACTAGTATATCAAATTCCAGAGCATGCGTTTTTGACAAAACCCAGAATAACCAACTTCCTGTTGGGATTAGCTAATGCCATAGAGAGCGAAAGTTGTTCAGATTGATGAGTTCTAAATGTGTACTCAGTTTCATTTGTGTAAGTGCAAGTTTGTGTGAGATATGACCCTTCAAATTCCAGGGGGCGCTGTAGAGTCCCCTTGCCACGCCCGTGTACCAGTCTCTGTCAGGCCCTAATGGCCGCAGATTCCAAGGTGTGTGCCAATTTTCAAGAGTTTTTGAGCATGTTAAGGGCCTCAAAACCTCCCAAAACCTTGACAAAAAATAATAATAAGAATAATAATAAAAAATCCTAAGGAAAACAATAGGGCCTTCGCCCTTTTAGGGCTCGGGCCCTAAAAATAAAGTTTATGCATAAACCCAAATAGGAAATAAAACAGTTATCGAATAAGCATGTGTCATATTCTGTGTCCTAAACTCCTGAAACATCGGTGTCTCATTTTAGAGCAGTCAATGCAATTTATGAAAGAAGTCAATTAAATCTGTAAGTGGGTGGGTGTGTGGAAAAATTCAGATGTAATTCCCTTTGTAATCACTGGCATTTTTCAAAAGTAACTAATTTAATCACACATTTTTTCTCAGTAACTGTAACTAATTGCAATTATATTTATTTTGTAATTAAATTACGTAATTCTGTTACATGTAACTAGTTACTCCCCAACACTGGCTGTATCTATAGCGACTTTTATTTTATTTATCTACAGCAGCAAATGAAAATCTTCCTTACATTTTGTAAAATAAGCTGCACTTCTTTTTTACTCAGTTATTTTCATAAAGCACAATATTTCACACAAATATTTAAGTTTTCTGACAGCATCAAGAGTAAAACAGTTTTTTCCTATGCTGCTTGATTGTTTCCATTTTGGTTTTAATACGTTTCTAGTCAAGCTTACGTCTTAAGTCTCTCCCTTTCCTTTCTGTTTTTCCACTCTGTCTTGAATAATATCTAAAAAGGTAATCTGATTACATAACAAATGTTCTCACCACATGTCCAGGGCAGTGGTCTGCGTCTTGGTCCCTAGGAGGAGCTCTGGGGCTCGATACCTGTGAAGAAAACATTGTCAGTGATGGAAAGAGGGATCTGAAGGATTAGCAGGATGATAGAGAGACCGATCAGCATGAAGTGCATCTGTTTACCATAGTGTGACTACTCGAGGAGTCATGGGCTGTAACGGGATACCGTAAACACGCGCCAGACCGAAGTCAGCTGTGGAAAAACCATGGGACATCCATCACTGACAGAACACATACAGCAGATCATTATGTTTCACAATGTGTGGGTGAATCTTGAAAAACTGTCAAGAACTTATTATAGGTATCAAGAAGAAACAAATAAGAAACTATACAAAAATACTACACATAATGACAATCAAGCCTGTTTCACACTGTGGCATTGTTTATTTAATTACATTTTCTCAGCAAATTCTCACCATTCTCATGATTTCATAATAATCGCCTATGTTTTCACTTATGAAAGGATAAATATTTGTATTCACTCACCTATCTTAACACAGCCCTTGTCTGTCATCAGTAGATTGGAAACCTTCAAATCCCTTTTGGAAACCAAAAATCGCCAGTATCAATATGACAATTAAGAAAACTCATTATTAGAAGTTCAATGTTATTTATGTTTAACCGTCGGTCTCAAAAACATGGGAAGGAAAATTATTTTGCAATTTTACTGTGCGGCTAAAGACATTAAAATATTTTAGTAAACAGAACAAGCCTGAATGAACACACTCTGACCTGTGAAGAATGAAGTTGTGATGTAAATACGCCAGTCCTTTAAGCAGCTGAAGAACTATACATTTCACCTGTACAAAACAAAGGGCAAAAAGTATTAATATATACATGTATTACAAGCATGGACAATTTGTTGGAGATCTGAAAAATGATGTAGTGTAGAGTTCAAGCAGGTTTTCAATTAAAAGATGGACAGGAAATGATGTGGACTGCAGTGCTGCTATCACTTTAAGTGCACAATGCATGGAATATAAAGACAGTAGGCCATATTTATCAAAAGTTACACTAGATACTTTTCTACACTGTATATGAGAATCTAGTCTTGTCAAAATATTCTGGGTAGCGGTTATGGGCATTTTAAGTTCCTGGTTTGGTTGCAAAATCTTTAAAGTAGAAGTCCACTTCCAGAACAAAGATTTACAGATAATGTACTCACCCCCTTGTCATCCAAGATGTTCATGTCTTTCTTTCCTCAGTTGTAAAGAAATTATGTTTTTAGAAATTGTATTTTTTAATTCAAATAAAAATCTTCCTCAGCTGGGATTGTTTACAAACGCATGTGGGATCGTTTGAAGCTGCATTTAAACTGCATTTTGGAAGTTCAAAATCGGGCACCATATCAGTCCATTATATGGAGAAAAATCCTGAAACGTTTTCCTCAAAAAATTTATTTACAACTGAAGAAAGAAAGACATGAACATCTTGGATGACAAGGGGGTGAGTATATTATCCGTAAATTTTTTGTTCTGGAAGCCAACTTCTTCTTTAATGTGTACTTTCTGTTATGGTAGGTATTACAACAACCAGTAGGATTATTTAAAACAGTGGAAGACTGTGAAAGCCCCACATCTGAATCTGAGGGAACAGATGCTAACGATAGGTGAGTCTATTCTGATTTATGGCACAGCATTTGAGACTGAAGATAAGGGCATTCATCAAACAGACCTGAGCTTCAGAGAAAGGTGACTGCATGTTTTCCAGCAGACTGGCCAGATCCTGCTCACAGTAACTCATCACCAGAAAGAGGCTGATGTTAAAACAACAAAAAAGGTGTTATGAAATAAGACACGTTACACAAATACACTGAATAGAAACCTGTGTTTATATCTGTAAATGTACAGTAGACGTTTTCTTTAGTCACCTCTCCAAATGGCTTCCAACCACCACTTCTTTCAGCTCCACAATGTTTGGGTGTCTCAATCTGAGCAGCAAGTTAATTTCCCTCAAACTACTGATGGGAATTCCTAAACACAGATACACAAAATAAACACCATTTAAGATTTCCGTTTCTACAGATGTGAAATGTAGTTCTGGTGTTTACAACAAATGTTGTCATTGTGATTATATTAACTGGGGCTGTCAAGCTCCAACAAGGAAAAAACACCATGAAAGAAATCCATTAGACTTGTATGCTATATTCCAAAGTCTTTAGTTATACGATAGTTTTGTGTATGGACACCCATTCAATATACTGAAGAACTTGCCTTTAGTCCTGACTATCAAACTTTTTATTCACACTTCCACATTAAACCCTCTTCTCAATGTTATTAACTCCTGATTTTTGTTAGGACAAAAAAGTTTAAAGCTGGCAGTGATCAAAACCTTTACCCATAAAGCTTGATCCTGGACAATTAGTTAATTATCTCAAAGCTGCATCTCCCTTCCATTACTGTTAGATCTTAGTACTGCCTTTAACACCACAGACCACAACATTTTGTCTTGAGAATTATATCGGCACAGATCCCACTTATCTGATCGATAAGCTATTTTCATTGTATTTTCATTGCGTGCGTTTCTCCTGAAAACATGAGATGCTAGAATATAACGTCATTTTATTTTCTCCACGCTGGCTATCTTTCAAATCAAGTGTCACCTTTAAGAAATTACTTACAAAGCCCTGAATGGCCTAGCTTCGTAGTACTTACACAATCTTGATATAATCCTTTGCATGATATAATCCATCGTAATCACTACAGGTGCAAAATACCAGCTTGCTGATAGCACGCTAAGTGCCGCCTTGGTCAGTTTCCCTTCCTTCACTAAATGTTGACGTCTACAATCAAAACCTGACCCACATGACTGTTGTAACTCAATGATTAATTTTCTACACCCCTCTTCTGACTTCCATGTCTAACCTTGTGAAAAACAAACTCCTGCCATTCCCAAACTGTCACTATTTCTTCCTAATGTGTAAATCTGGGACAAAATTCAAAGGGAGTTTAATTTGTACAGACTAAACAATATAGTGTATAGCCAGAGTTTTTCGTTTTTTGTCAGCGTCACCTCTGGCCTGCTCAGTGAGGGATTAAAAGACTGAAATACTATGTACCTCCCTGACAAAAATACTTCAACCTCTGATCTTATACCAAAAAAAAAAAAGTTATTTTCTTTCACAGTAAAGAGAGATATCATGTAGTAATCCACTCTGTAAAGCTGCTTTGAAACTTGTCAAAAGCGCAACACAAATAAACCTTTTAATAAATAAACAGAAACTTAAATGGTTCTTGTATAGTCTAAAGTCAAAACTTTAGTATATGCAAGAACCATTTAAGTTTCTGTGCAGCCTCTTCTTTTCCTTATTTGGACAAAATGACATTGAGATGGATGCAACTTTATGTTTAAAAAAGGAAAAAGTAAACTTTTCAATGAATGGCAATGGTTACTTGTGGTAAAGAGCAGTAAACCTTACACTATACATCTCCTTTTGTGTTCCCATGTTTGAAACAACATTAATGTGAATTTTTTTTAACCATTTCCATTTGAAGATCCAACTGACCATCTTTCTCTTTATCCATTCGCACTTTCTTCAGGGCAACAATTTCATTTGTCCTTGTATCACGTGCTCGGTCTGTAAAACCACAAATCATTGAATCAAGTAATCCATGTTAGACAGCACAAATGTTTGATTATAATGCTATTTATGGATGACATATTACAGATATAATGATCAGTGTTGGGGAAAGTTACTTTTAAAGGTAATTCATTATAATATTGAGTTACTCCCTAAAAAAGTGACTAATTACGTTATTTAGTAACTTTTTATGGAAAGTAATGTGCTCTGTGCTGGGCTTGCTTATTTATTTTTAATATAAAAAAGTTATACTTTTGGCAAGTGTAAAAGCCTTTTCACACCAAAGGTGAAAAGAAAGAAAGAAAGAAAAAAGAAAGAAAGAAAGAAAAAACAAGCCTTAGGCTAAAGGAAAAAAAAAAAAAAAAAAAAAAAAAAAAAAGTAACTAGCATTACTTGTAAATTAAAAAGTAATGTTACTTTACTTGTTACTTAAAAAGTAATCCGATTACGTAACTCGCGTTACTTGCCCCAACACTGATGATATTTTAATAAATATGTTTTAAATATTTTAATACATATATTCTAATCAATATAATTGACCGTAATTCAGTGAGACTCACACACGATGCCATATGTTCCCTCTCCAATCCGATTCATCTTCTCAAACTCCTTCACACTCCTGCATTTCCCTAACTAAGTTACACACATCATACACAAACATCATACACCGCCATAAATGCTCATATATCTCTTGTTTTATAATTAAAAAACGGTTTATAAGACAGCAGGTCTCACCCGTTCTCTGTGCGGTATTACAAACGTCTTGTCGGTTTTTAAAGATTTCAGCTTTAACGGCTCTAGATCTGTTTCTGCTGTGCTTTCCATCTCCAATCGCTCCACATTCGACCGCACTAATGATTAATGAAGCGCATAAAACACTTTAATCTTGCGTTACTGTACGTTTCATGTAAAGAGAGAATAAATCTAGAGACAAGAGGAAGATAAACTCCGTGAAAGCTTACAGTTGCTCCCTTGAGGTCCGTCCTATGGACAACAGTCGGCGTTCAATGAGTTTCTCTTCTCACACAAAATCAGGCGAAGCTATTATAATGGTAAATGCAAAACCGATAATTGACGCTAATATAGGAAATATATGGCAGTGCATTAACACTAAAAGAGACGGAATGAAAAAGTGACGAAGACTAAGTATTTTTAATTGATTTATTTGTGATTTAAAGTGATACATTCATTTGCTTTTTTATTTATGCTCTCCCATTGTGGTTTTATTATTAGAATAATAACGAGAAAAGAATGGTTATTTGGTTAAACTGTATAAAACGTGCAGAGCGTAGCAAACGGTTTGCACTTATGTCACGGTTTAGTCAGTTACCCGGATGCACAGCTACATTAGAGATACTCGGATGTAAACAACAGCATTAATTGCACGGTTAATGTACTACTGAATACATTTTCCTGATAATTTATGCTGTCTAAACTATGCACAAAACGTGGAAGCTGCTAAATCATATAGAGAAGGATTTAGTAAGCAGGAAAGGGCACAATATTTTGATAAACTAAAGCTAATAGGTGGTAAAGATATGCACAAGCAGCATTATTTAAGATATTATCCTTATAATTTAACCTACCTGCATGCAATATACAGGAAATTATGTCACTTTCTCTCACTAATAAAATCTGAAGCACTGAAAAGTCTATGTGGTCTCTCTGAGAAAATATTTTAATCTAAAAATTTCTTACACCAAGAGTTATTTTATAAAGTGTCAAAACATTTAACGCAATATCAAAAGGAAAACATAATTTTTCATTGATCAAACTTTGTGTTATTTATAGGTCTTTTAATCATGATTTCATTAGTGCCATGTGCTTTTAGCATTTATGCTAGCCAGTGGAGTTTTTGGCAAAAAATAAATGAAATGGTCAATTCTGTTACCATAAAACTCTGTTACCAGGGCAGAGTAACAATCCTGACAATGCAGTAACAGAACTGACAGTCCACAGAATTGACAGGACAGTTCTGTCAATTCTGTTACTGAAAATGTCGACTCTGTTTATGAAGTTTTTTTTTTTTTTTACAAAAAACAATAAAATTCTTGTTTAAAATCTCATAAACATTATTGATTTATTTTTGCACTCCTATAATATTTCAACAACATTTCGTTATTGTTTTTATTTACTGTATTATTATTACTGGATATTGTATATAATACATTTTTAGATGAACAACGTTTGCTCCAAGTGGACAGTTATGAGAAGACACGGGTATTCATTCATTTTTAAGGATTGCATAAGTGTTATATTATCTCAGTTTGGAGTGTTGAAATGTAAGGACTGTTTGTCTAATGAAACAAGAAGGATTTGTCCTGTTATGATTTACTGTTATTACTACACATTGCCTAATTTGTCCGTAACGGAGCTGACAAACAACACTATAAAAACATGCGTTTTTTCATTAAACGTAAAAAAAGGAATTAACTTGTGTTTGGCAAGCACTGAATTATTAAAATTAAATATAATTATGTTATTTCAAAATCTTCGCCATGTATTACTAGTTCATTCTCTGATAAAGATGGTCATTTTCATGATTCTGGTCTAGATATTATCCAGCCTTTAAAAAACACACTCAAACAACACTGTCACGTGGCACTTGTTACTTTTTACATTAGGGGATGCGCCAATGAATCGCTTGTCAGTGGAGGGTTCGGCTTTTTGAACCTCACAGCACACCTGACCGAAAGGTAACTTTATGGAGAAACAATCATTAACTCTGTAACATTTACCCCCATGACTTGATAAAGTAACATTTTCATTGCATACCTCAGTAAATCAGGCTGTGCCCGTGATAAAACGACCTCGACCGACAAACACCGGACCTCCCATGGGCCGCGGCTCTTTATTAGCATCCGCTATTTTCAGACACAGTGGCGTTTCTAAGAGGTTTTCTCGAGATGGAGCTGTGATGATGATCAGCGGCACAACAGAATTATTAACCGATAAAGGTCGTGGAGATTTTGAAGAAGAAGAAGAAGAAGATGATGATGATGAATCATTCCTGACAGACTGCTCCTCTACTGTGAAAGTAAAAAAGTAAACATGTAAACATTAAACGCCTGTCAAACGATTGATCACATCCAAAAGTTTTTGTTTACTCTGTATGTATATATATATAAACAAAAACTTTTATTTTGGTTACAATTAACTTTTATTAATTGTGATTAATCGCTTGACAGCACTTTATATAGGTTATATATGGTAACTGATTCAATGGCAATATTTTACATTACATTTCACCTTACATTATCATAATGTTAAACAAATGCACTGAAATTAAACTATAATAAGGTATTTTTACTTTCATCTGTTTTCATGTGTTGTTTATCTTTTCTCCAATCACAGTAAGTGCAGTCTCCTTTCAATTGGATTACCGGGAAGTTTACGTCAGAAGAAAAACACAATAGATTAACCTAATTAATCCGACACAGCACGACAGACAGACAGTCTGACAAACTTCCATAGGCTACAGTAGTTTAAATGAAGTTCATATTCATATTCGTCTGATATTAATATTTGAATGGAAGTGTTAAATGGTATTTACTGTTACCTCTGGTTTCTTAGAAACATAAAGCTGATAAAGTAATTATAATTTTACCTGGGAGAACCTGCTTTCTCGGTGCAGAGCCCATTCCCCATCACGCACTGAAATGAATCTCTCCGTAACGAATCTGTTGCTCCATGTGAATAATTCTCCTAATGAGCTGACGGTGGGCGAACGACCGCCCTGTTCTCAGTCTTGATCCAAAGTCAGTATCGCACACGCTGCAAATTCCCTGTCTAACCACGAGAAGTCACATCACCAAGTCTCTGACGTGAACTGTTTTTAGGCTTAGGAACAGAGAACAGGCTCTTATTCTTGCGCAGGCATTTGGCTCCGTTAAAGGTTATCTAATGTGCATTTTCCCCCGAAACATGGGCTAATTATTGGGTCTCCTGCAGTACGCAATACTTGTTCAACGGCACCACACAACAGTCTGACCAGTGTAGTCCGATTCCCGAAAGAGTGACTCTTATGAGCCGGTTCTTTTTAATGAATAACACTAACGCAACCAGTGACTCGGTTCTTTGTAGTGAATCAAACACAAATAGCTCACTGTTTATATGTACTATTTCACTATCACGTGCTGTTATAACTACTACTAATGAATTGTGATGCCTTAACTTAAGCGATGAATAACTTTATGCGAATGTGCCTGATGCATTTTCCATAGAAAGCATACAGTATATCCGCACAGCTTCACTGAGAAACAGAAATCAATAAACACACTGTTAGTTACATTTAGGCTACACAATACAACAAAAACAAGCTCATTAAATGCAGCTCTTTGACCACCAGGTGGCAGAAAAGATTTGACTACTGTCAAAAAAGATTAAGCCATACTGTCATGTGGATACCATCACTCACAACATGCACAAAAACACCCATTTTGGAGCAAACTGCTGTCTATATGTCTTTATATATTTGATTGTGCTCTTATTTTATTTTTTATAAAATTCTAGTGGATTATATACTTGAATTTCAGTTCAAATGCATCAAATTTGAAATCCGAGGTCACCTTAACCACCAGATCCAGTCCGTATCCAGATCAGATGGTCACTGCAGTCCCCCGGATCCAGTCCGTACCCAGCCCAGACGGTGGATCAGCAGCTAGAGACGACCTCTACAGCACTGAATGTCAGCGGAGACCACATCGATTAGATGAGCCCCAGAGACGGATCCCCAGTGAACACCTCGTCACCTAGACGGCTGTCGGCACAGGACCATGGGATCTGGTGAGTCCTCTGTGTCTGGCCAGAGGAGAACTGGCCCCCCGACTGAGCCTGGTTTCTCCCAAGGTTTTTTTCTCCATTTGTCACCAATGGAGTTTTGGTTCCTTGCCGCTGTCGCCTCTGGCTTGCTTAGTCGGGGACACTTTATCTTCACTTTATCTTCACACAATATTGTATTTTATTTTGTTGTATTTGATTACCTGAAAATTGAGTGTTTACTGTTGCCCTTTGCATTGTTGATGTACTATTTCCTATTTAATATTGTACAGCCGCCTTGTCACAATTCTGTATTGTTAAAGGCGGTATATAAATAAAGGTGATTTGATTTGATTTTGATCAAATGTAACAACCACAAGCAAATTCTTAAAGCACGCCTCTGGACTGGATAATAATTTTATAAAATATTGTGGGAGCATATTCAGATATTTCCAAAAATATTTGAATGAAAATGCACATGCAAATACAATCACTAAACTTGCAATAATTAAATAATACACTAAATAATACAAAAAAAAAAAAAAAAATTCCAGACTAAATTTCCATACCATTAAACAAACAAACAAACAAACAGTTATATGTCACAGCTGTTTCGTTTTAATTTTGCAGAAATTATGAAGCTGTGCTACATCATCTGATTGTATTTCATTCTAAGGATATTCATTTCACTCTTTGTGTGAGTGTCTGCATTTTGATTTTCACTTTTTTACATTTTACGTTTGATGTGAAATGGCCTTCAGACTTCTAAACACAAATGAATTGCAAGGGACAAAGAACCTTACAGAATGTTTTCCTATCTTATCAGTCTTACAGACTGCAATCTTTCAACTAATGTATTTCACTCTCTTTTTAATGTCTTCCTTGAAAACTGGCAAAGTTCAGTATATGCTTCACATATTCAGGTAGATGGCAGGAGGTGGTGGGAGATCACTCTAATTTTGTGTTTTGTGAACCAGTGAAGAAGAAAACTAAATATTACAAATGGAAATGAGGAAATAAAGAGGGCACACTCTAATTTTACATCTTCAGCATTACAATATCCAAATATTTTAGTAAAGACAAGACCTTCTGCAAGTGGAAACCAACTGATCAACACAAGTCATATTGAAAACGGTAAGCATGTGGTGCAGAATACTGCCACCTGCTGCTGTGGGAAGTTATTTCCATTCTTGCAGGCACAGAATTCATGTGCTAGTTGGCCATTGGTTATCTAGTTTTTTTTGCGCAACAAGAAAGTATTCTTGTAACTTCATAAAATTACGGTTGAACCACTGATGCCACATGGACTATTTTAATGATGTCCTTCCTACCTTTTTGGGCCTTGAACATGTTAGTTGCGTTGCTGTCTGTGCAGGGTCAGAAAGCTCTTGGATTTCATAAAAAATATCTTAATTTGTGTTTTGAAGATGAACGAAGGTCTTACAGGTTTAGAAATACGAGGGTGAGTAATTAAAGACAAAATTTTCTTTTTTTGGTGAACTTTCCCTTTAACTTTTTTTTTTTTGTTTTGTTTGTTTGTTTGTTTTTTGCCCAGATGCAGGCGATGTGAAGCAGCAACACAGTCACACTGCTAGGTCATTGATGTTGGCTTGGTGTGTCATGGTCTTAAGTTTATGAGGAGCATTTTTGGGTTGCTCCTGATGTATCTCAAAAGCATAATGTCCAAAAGATATAGGACCAAAAGCAGGTACACACCATGCATAGGTGGGTGGATTTTGTGACATCCAAGCTTTTAGCTCCACATCCTTACCACCAGAAGGCCCCCTCTCCTAAATATTGATTATTTTCTTGTTTTCAGTCCCTCCCAAACCTTTCTTTAGCAACTATCCTGAGCTGAAACAGCAAATGAAACTTAAAATGCATGGATATTTTTGAATGCGGAGAGAGAGATGGATATTTGAACCCTCCTGAAACAGCAGAGATGTAAAAAGTACTCAAAATTTTTACTCAAGTGAAAGTACAGATAGTCAGTGAAAATTAAAATTAAAGGTACAAGTACCTGGCCAAAAACATACTTGAGTAAAAAAAAAAAAAAAAAATACAACTTTAAATTGTACTCAAGTATTAAAAATTATCTGCCTGTCCCCTTGCATTATATGGACTAAAAATCTTTGCTTGTGTTCGTCTAAAAAAAGAAAGTCATAAACACAAACATCTGGGATGACATGAGGGCCAATAAATGATGAGAATTTTTTCATTTTTGGGTGAACTATCCCTTTGGAGAGCAAGATGTGATGCAGAGGTTAGAAACATTTTCCAGACAGAATACAAAACTGTTTAATTAATGAAGACAGTCATAAAATTAAAACATGCAACATTAACATTTTGAAAGGCCAATTTTTGTGTTGCATTTAAAGTTATTTGCTCAGAAAATATTTTTAAATAATTATTTGTGAGTAATTATATTAATTAATAAGTAAATCATGTAATCATGTAAGATTAATAATATTCATTGACAGTCCTAAGTCCTACTCAGTGTATCATATTATTACATATTTTATAAATACAACTTATCCACTACCTGGTTAGAGCGTCACTAACAATATTCATTCAAACACTTTTTTTTTTGGACATTTGTTACATTTAATTTTTAAAAATTAATACAAAAATAGATTAAAAAAATAATTCTTACAAAAATATTAATTATATTTAAATTCTCTTTCTCAATTTTGTGCATTCAGCCAATAAAAAGAATAGTGAATAAACGTTTTTTGGGGGAAACGCAACTTTGCTACCTCAATATTGCTTTTGAAGCCAAACATTTACCTGATGAAAATCATAACTGAAGTAGAAATGTGTGTGCTTATTGTGTGAAAACAATGATCATTGGTTCTCACATCAGGCATGCACGTGTGAGCTTCCGTTTACCATATTTAATGTGCATAAGATGAAATTAAAATGTAATACTTTTCAAAATTAAATAAAATTGTAAGGAGTAAAAAGTATAGTTTTTTTTCCTTCAGAAATACAAGTAAACAAGTAAAAGTACAAGCAGTCAGTTCAAATTGTACTTGAATAAAGCACAAATCCCCCAAATAATACTTAAGTACAGTAATCAAGTAAAATTACTCAAGTATTTTACACCCCTGTGAAACAGGACAGAGTTTGAGCATAAATCACCTGTATCTGCTACAGACCTCATTAACCAGCAGCACATGTCACGTTTCTCTCTCAGGGACTGTTTAATAAAGCCATAACCAATTCCCTGACTGTCACAAAATCAGCTCATTGCCAATGAGGACTGCTAATTTATTTATTTATTGTAAGTACCATTATACCACTCAGGAATCTGCAACATGGAAAAGCTACTTATCATTCTCACGAGTGCTATTATATAAAACTCAGGACAAAACTACGGTGGTCAAAGCCGTTTGCATTTCATTATTTGTTGGCATGACAACTGAGATGACACATGGGGTTATAGAGGAGAGACGAGGTCTTTATAAACGCGGTTGTTTGCACGCAGAGATTTTTGTAAAGTGGTGCCATCATTTACTGAAGCATCCTTCTCATACTGTATGAAATGCAAAGAGTTTTGTTTTCAAATAAGAGAAGCATTGAGTGTGCTTGGTAATGGCGCAGAGAGTAAATCATTTTTCTTCGGTTTTAGCTGTCATATTCATCACCCGCTGTATGTGTGCTTTTCCTGTCTGTGTTATAATCTCAAACTGTCCTATTTCTACTGTACGTTTCCATTTAGTTGCTTAGCAACAATGCACTGCCAGAGAAAAGTCTGAAAGGAATTACTGCCTCATTTTAAAAAAGACATTTAGTATCTAAATTAAATATATAATATTAACCTTCTAAGTCACAAAAACTTGCCATTATGACACCCCCCCAAAAAACCCATTTAGATAAATTAAATAAATTTAAAACTTTAAATCTATTGCATCAATTGAAATCTACTGCAATTTAGAATTGTGGAAAGTTTCCTCAGAAGCATTTGAGATTTATACATAATTGAAAGCTAAAATAAATAAGCTTTTCATTGATGTATGGTATAGGATAGGACAAAATTTGGCTGTGATTTGAAAATCTGGAATCTGAGAGTTCAAAAAAATCTAAATATTGAGAAATTCACCTTTACAGTTGTCCAAATGAAGTTCTTAGCAATGCATTTACTAATCAAAAAATATTTTTTTATATATTTACGGTAGGAAATTTGCTAAATATCTTCATGGAACATGATCTTTACTTAATATCCCAATGATTTTTGGCATAAAAAAAAAATCGATAATCAAAAAAAAAAAAAAAAACAAAACAAAAAAAAAATCATTACTATAACTTTACTGTGGCTTATTGTATAATTTAGATATTACTCTATTTTACACTACAGCTTATTGTTTTTGCATGCAAAAAGAAAAAAAAAACAGTTTCCAAAGCTTGTAGATTTTTTTTTTTTTTTTTAACTGGTGTGTAATTTGAACACTAGCACTAAACTGCTAACATTAACTCCAACCAAAATTTGTGTACAGCACATGCATAACTATGCATTTCTCCATAAACAGTTTATTCAACAAATCTTGATTTGTGAGTAGAGCTACAAGCAACAAAACAGTTCAGTGCAGACTGAACAACCCAAGAAAGACCCGAGGTACAGAGCCTTTGATTCATATGTCATATTCACATACTTAATATGTGCATAATATGTGACCCTGGACCACAAAACTAGTCTGAAGTAGAACGGGTATATGTGTAGCAATAGGATGTAGGATATTAAGTAAAGATGTTCCATGAAGATATTTTGCAAATGTCCTATCGTAAATATATAAAAAGTTATTTTCTTATTAGTAAATGCATTGGTAAGAACTTCATTTGGACAACTTTGAAGGTGATTTTCTCAATATTTATAATTTTTTTTTTTTTTAAATCACAGCCAAATATTGTCCTATCCTAACAAAGCTTATTTATTTCAGCTATCAATTATATATAAATCTCAGTTTAAAAAAAAAAAAAAATGGACCCTTATGGTTTTGTGGTCCAGGGTCACATATTTGCAAAACTATATACAAAATACCTGGTTGTAAACCAAGTCACAATGTTATTCTGGCAGCATCAGCTCTAATGTAGATTTTTGGTCAGGCTGCACACATATAAGTAAAAGATAAACTCACTTCAGTGTTCATTACACACATACATACATATACATCATAATGCCTGTGCAGTTCAATGGGATTTGTATATATATATATTTTTTTTTTTCAGATTTAGAGTGACATGATGTGGTGTAAATGTGAGATATTTTTAAAAAGCTGTTCACAATGTGCTGTTTTCTGGAGTTTTCCCCATGCATTCCCATACTGGAAGAGAAGATCAGTGTCCTGAAGTGTTTTATATCCCCACAAGAAATGTATGTATGAGAATGCATGTGTGGATGTTTTTGTGTGATGTGTTTATGTGTCCCCAGCCCCTTTCTACCCACCCACCAACCCACACACTCACATCACATAACATTACATTGCAAGATACAGATGCTTTAGTTTGCAAAATGTCTGAACATTATATGTCATTATACATCATTACATATGTGCATTCTGTGAACAAATATTTTTAATAAACACTAAAACATACAGTGTTATTGGCTGTTGACTCCTGGCAAGTGATTTCTGTGCTTTCAAGTCTCCTGTATCATGTCGTGACCTCTTTCTTCTTACATAATAAATAGTTAAACTTTAAAAAATATATATATTTAAAATATATATAAAATAAAAAAAAATAAAAGTTAAACTTTAATATTTCATGTCTGTTTAATAATTTATTTGATGAATAGCTGTGTAATAAATGACTCCGCGTTGGCGTAGGCGACCGGATCACCCTGTCGGGTTTATTTTGTGTGGTTATGACCGGCGGATTCTACATTATCCCTTACATAATATGTTGGCAAGTGAGAGAGAGAGAGAGTGAGAGAAGCTGGAGTGAGTGAATGTTTCTCTCCTCACTCTGTGCTTTCGTCTGCTGCGGTTATCATGGACATGCAGTCTTCATATCAGCAGGTAAAATATCTCTTCCTCTGTGTTGATTCAGGTTATATTTTTAGATCCTACTGATTGTTTTGCTGTGTGTATACTGGCTTTTTTCAGTCTGCATTCTGTGTTGTGTTGATGTCAAATAGTTTTCATTAGCAGTTATTCAAATCTAGTCTACTTACCATATTAGGTGTAATTGTCTGTAATTGCAAACAGTGCAAGTAAACAATTTGGCTTAAACAAATGCATCTTTTTTTGTTTGTTTATTTGTTTACTGGAAGACAAGGCAAAACTATGTATTTTTGTTGTTTTTGTACATCATTGCCAACCGAATAAATTTGGTGGTTCTGGAGCTCAGATGGACAGGAAGTTCGAAGGAGTGAGGTGTCATTTTGATGGTGTGATGAAAGTATACAAAATGAAAATGTGCTCATACTAGAACATTTGCACACCAATATTTATAACAGACCTGTACTATTAAGGGAAGTAATGCAACAAATGCATGTTATAAGTCAAAAATTAAAAGTGTAGAATCTTTGGTGAACACACAGAGGGCATCACAAATAAACCCTTTATTTTCATCAGGGGTCTTTGAGACAGTTGATGCATATATTCCCTTTTCTATTAATTAATGTGGCTTCTTTGATCCTCCTCCACATTCACTGCCTCATTTCACCCCTTCACTCCATTTTCAAAGCGTTCTCTCTGTCGCCCACACAGCACATTGTTGTACCTGCCAATTCGCAGCACCCACACACACTCTCGCCCACTAACACCCAGCCACACTAATGCAGTGGTGCCCCGAGCCCACACGCACACATTAGCACCAAACCACAATAACGCACAGGAGCAAAGATGCCTTGAGCACTGATGAGCTTCTCCTGAACTTTCGCTCAAGCATGCATATATTTAAGTGATGTCAAACAAGTGCTATTGTACTCAATATGTGACCCTGGACCACAAAACCAGTCGTAAGTAGCACGGGTACATTTGTAGCAATATCCAACAATACACTGTATGGGTCAAAATTATAAATTTTTCTTTTATGCCAAAAATCATTAGGATATTAAGTAAAGATCGTGTTCCATAAAGATATTTTGTAAATTTCCTACTGTAAAATATCAGAACTTTTTGATTAGTAATATGCATTGCTATAATAACTTCATTTGGACAACTTTAAAGGTGATTTTCTCAGTATTTAGATTTTTTGCACCCTCAGATTTTCAAATATTGTCCTATCCTAACAAACCATACATCAACAGAAAGCTTATTTATTCAGCTTTCAGATGTTAATGATAGATGCACAACTGTAGGAGTTAGATGCTGTTCAATTGTTTCAAGCTGGATAAGTTGCCACTATTCTTCCAGTTTATACACTCTTAGAAGAAAAGGTTCCATATAGAACCTTAAAAGGTTCTATCAGGCGCTTCATATTTGGAATCCCTATAAAAGGTTCTATATAGAACCGTTTTTAAAGGAACAAAAACAAAAATTTACAAACAATGTACTCACCTCCTTGTCATCCAAGATGTTCATGTCTTTCTTTCTTCAGTCATAGAGAAATTATGTTTTTTGAGGAAAACATTTCAGGATTTTTCTCCATATAATGGACTGATATGGTGCCCCGAGTTTGAACTTCCAAAATGCAGTTTAAATGTGACTTCAAATGATCCCAAATGCGGTTGTAAACGACCACAGCCGAGGAAGAAGGGTCTTATCTAGCGAAACGATTGGTTGTTTTCATTTAAAAAAAAAATACAATTTATATACTTTTTAATGTCAAACACTCGTCTTGCTCTGCCTGAACTCTGTTTTTTTCCGGTTCATGACAGTTAGGGTATGTCGAAAAACTCCCATCTCATGTTCTCCCTCAACTTCAAAATCGTCCTATATCACTGTTTTACCTTTTTTGTTAAAGGTGTTTGATCTTCTTTGCTTGTTTACTTTGCAAAGACTGTGTCGGTACTTCTGCAGCGATGTAGGATGATTTTGAAATGATTTTTGACATTGAGGGAGAAAATACGATCAGAGTTTTTCGACATACACTAACTGTCTTGAGCCAGAATACACAGAGTTCAGGAAAAGCAAGACAAGACATCATCTTGGGATCGTCTACAACCGCATTTGGGATCCAAAACTGCATTTTGGAAGTTCAAACTGGGGGCACCATATCAGTCCATTATATGAAGAAAAATCCTGAAATGTTTTCCTCAAAAAACATAATTTCTTTACGACTGAAGAAAGAAAGACATGAATATCTTGGATGACAAGGGGGTGAGTACATTATCTGTAAGGGTTCTGTTAAAAGAAGGAAAAAAGTTCTATGTAGAACCCTTTAGGGGTTCCCATCATGGGATCATTTTATGGATTTAATTTTTGTTTTATTTAATTAAATTTGATGACTTAAACAGCTCATATAGATACTTAATATATTAAGTATTTATATGGGCTGTTTAAGCCATAAAAATTGCAGCACCTGATAAAACCCTTTAAGGTTCTATATGGAACCTTTTCTTCTAAGAGTGCATGATGGGAACCCCTAAAGGGTTCTATATAGAACTTTTTAGGGGTCCCAAATATGAACCTGATAGAACCTTTTCTTCTAAGAGTGTAGGCCAGGGGTGCCCAACCCTGGTCCTGGAGATCGACTTTCCTATAGAGTTTAGTTCCAGCCCTAATCAAACACACCTGTCTGTTATTATCAAGTGCTCCTTGAGATCCTAATTAGCTGGTTCAGGTGTGTTTGGTCAGGGTTAAAGCTGAACTCTGCAGGAAAGTCGATCTCCAGGACCAGGGTTGAGCACCCCTGGTGTAGGCAGTCATGTCTGTCTTCTCCTATAATCTCAGACTGACTTTAATGATGGTGAGATTACGTCTCCATCTCCATAAAATATCCAACAAAACGTAAACAAATCTCAACAAGATCTAGGATTTGGTTGTGCAGTGGCTCACAGTGGATCCAGACCTGGCATTGCAGCTGTGGTGGCAGACCTGACCTGGCTATTGGAGCTCGATCTGTTGGACCTGGCCCTGGATCTGGGCCTTGGAATTTAGTAGACTCAGCCCTGAATTGGGGAGCAGTTGCCTTTGTGCGGTCGTGGGTCTGGACATTGGTCTTGGAGCAGTGGCGGACACAGACCGTAGAATAATTGCAAAGCTGTGGAAAAGCACCAACAGTCGTGGAGCAGAAGGCGTGAAACAGAACAGGACCATGAGGAGGTGACAGGGCATGGAGCATGGACAGATGAGACAGTCTGGAGATCAGAGTCTGATGAAACAGACATAGAAGCATGATCTGGTGAGACTTGCAGGGGAGCAGGGGCAGACGTGACAGGCAGATGGTCACAGGCTGGCATAGGAATAGCAGACTCAAGGGACTCAGCAAATGATCACAGGAAATATAGTGAAACCTGTTCCCTGAGACACTGGGGTCCTATGCAGAGATGCCATGAGCCTGTCTACACCACAGCATCTTCCAAAAAGATCACCACAATGAAAAGTCTTCACTGACATATTACTTAACAATTAGTTAATAGTCCTGTGCCTCAACACAAAGTCATAACATAGTGATACGTTTGCAAATCATTAGCTAATGATTAATTAACCCTCTAAATGTCACCGTCCCACCTGTGGGACGCTCGGCGCTCTTTTTTTCGTTGTCCTTTTTCTCTATAAAATATTTTAGTAATCATCATAAATTATATATCATTTGAAAGCTTAGAAGCCCAAGAATCATCCATGGAAATTGTACTGTAAAATCTTTTGGCGGTCTCCTCCCCCTTAGTGGCGGTATCAAGTGTCGTTACAAAATGCATTATGGTCTTTTAGAATCCAAACTTTTTATAATCTTGACAAAAAACGTCATTGGAATGGCCTGAGTCTTAGGATTTCATATTTGGTGGTTATTTTGTGATAAAAGTAAAATTGACAGAAATTTAGACTTTTGTGACAGAAAAATACATTTTAAATTCTACAGTTTGTATGGCACCCGGTGGCTGTTTGTGGTGTAACGCCCTAAACAAACTTTCCCAGGAACCTCAATTTTTTTAGTATCAACTTCAAATTTGGAACATAACTTATTTAGACATAAGGCTTCAATTTGATATCAAATTTAGAGTAAAACCTGTTACGTAAAATATGTATTTTATATAAAATAAAATAAAAATGGTACATTGCATTGTATTTTTAGTAAATTTAAACTTCTGTAACTTATTAATAATTTTTTTTTTTTTTTAAAATTCCACTTCTGCCATAATCCGCTGACCGTCTTCTTTAAAAAAAGACCAACCTTAGATCTGTATTCCAAAGTGTTCATAAATTACAACAATTTAAGTTTGGATAGTGCACTTTCATGCCTATTTTAAAAAATGGGTGGTGACAGTTAAAGGGTTAAAGCAGACAACAGGAAGTTGAAGTACATAGATTTGACCATTGTGGTAATTAACATATGAATTTACGTCATTAGTTAATATAAATGGTTTAATAAATTAAGAAATAATTAATATATGGTTTAGTTCTTCATGAGTTACACATTAACTCACGATTATCTGTGCATTAGTTAAGCATGGATTAATGCATATTAGTGCACCCATATTGAAAAGTGTTACCTATTTATGTACTACTGGCACTTTTGATGTAATGCTCACATTCAGTGTAGACCGGATGAAAATTTTCCAAATCTACGATAAGCATAACATCTGCAGGCTATGGAAGTGATATGGTAAAGTAAGTGCGGAGGTGTTGTTGTGGAGGCGGTCAGATGCAAATGTCTGCCACAGTGTGATGTCAAGCTGTGGAGAAAGAAGACAATTAGGTGTTTTGGCAGCTTGCTTGCTTTTTCAGCACTAAGATATTTTCTATTGCGTTCTAAATCTTACAGAATATATATATATTTTTTAAACAGAACTATGAATTCTTATGTCAAAAATCAAGACTCCTTTAAAAGAACCATTAAGGAACCAGAAACATTAATTCAAAAATGTATTAAGATTTCCATCCTTAAACTTTATGCTGCCATATGTGTTAGTAAAAAAGGTGCTGTTATGACTTATTCGTACAATGCTATTTCATAATCAGTTCAGAGCTCAGATTTCCTGGGCCCCGCTGGCAGTCCTGGAAGCTTCCCTTCGGCGTGTATGGAGCATCTTGCACCTGCAAAAGACTGATGAATGTTGCAGGCTCACCAAACTTATGTGGCTGCTTACCTAGATTATACTGTTTATTTCATTCTTTCTTCTCCTCAATAGTTTGCCCCCTAACTGATGTGACAAAGAAGTGGCAGGACGAAAAATTGGTGTTCACTGGGATTCTGAAAGAGACACTGAAAACAGAGACGGGTCTACATGCCTCATAATTTTAACAGACCTTTCATCCTTCAGACAGACACATTACAAACTGGACTTGGGGCTTTCCTTTCACAGACAATACAAGGTAAGGAGCATTCTGTGATTTTCATTAACCACAAATTGTCCCCTGCAGCGATGTCGTAACAATAGAAAGATGCAGTGACCGTTAAGTGGGCTGTCCTGTCCTGGAGCCAAGATGTTACCTGTTGGGTAACTGGGCAGTGAGAGGAAATGGCAATGCTGATGGCTTATGCAGAATGTTTCAGAGTAACTGAAAACCATATTCAAGTAAAAGCAGTGCTACTTTAGAGCAAAAATGACTCCATTACCAGTTATAAGTCACCAACTATAATACCACTTAAATTAAAGTCTTAAGAATATCTGATATTAATGGTAATTATTAATGAGCAGTGTTGGAGGTAATGCATTAAAAGTAATGCGAGTTACGTAATCAGATTACTTTTTAAAAATATGAATTACTTTTTTCATTTACAAGAGAATATCTGTGTTACTTTTAGAAATAAGTAATTCCAGTTACTTTGATTTACCGTGTATTGACTGACAGCTCTCCTGTCCCCATGTTGAGAGAAATCAGGAGCAAGTACAGTGGCGTTGTGTGTATTGTGTAAACATGATGATTGCTATAGTTCTAGAGTAAATTTAAACATGCATTTACTCATCTCACTTGCACAGAAACAGATTCAGTATTCCTCGAAATGAATAAAAACTGAAATGCACGCACCGCTGCAATACGTAAACGTTTACACAAAAATTACTTATTTAATCCCATTTCATTAACTGTTCTTTTTGTTGCTGACCTTTGATTCTCCAGTTCGAGCATATCAATATGCAAAATAAATAAAAAAAAATAAATAAATAAATTGCAATCCAGAATGGCATCACAGAAAGGGTTGTTTGAGCTGTGCCCTCTACTGTACAGACGTGAATTTACATTTCTTTAGTCTGAGGCTTCGAATCGATTCACTTTTGTTGTGCAAGGGCTTTTACATTTGCCAAAAACAGAACGTTTTTACATTAAAAACAAGCCCAGGCCAGATAAGGAATAAGTAGTGCAAAAGTGACACAACGTTACATTACTTTCCGTAAAAAGTAAATATGTAACTTTTTAGTTACTTTTTTAAAGAGAGTAACGCAATATAGTAATGCATTACTTTTAAAAGTAACTTCCATCTTATTTTTAGTGAAAGAGCTGGTGTGAACTTGTGTTCAAGGCAGTGGCTTCATTTAGCCTATTTAGCTGTGCAAAACAGGTCATTGTTCTGCTGAATGTTATAAACTAACATTTGTATTCAAATAAAATTACATTTATTAATGTACTAATAAACACAACAAATTGTAGTGCAATTGTTTTACCGTTTATTGCATTTTATGCGTGTCACACATCAGACGTGAATCGCTGTGCTGCGGCTAATGAACTGAAGTCTGCGAAAATCTGAAGTCTGAAGTCTTTCTTTACAAGAAAATGGATTTTAACACCAGAATATATATAGAATATATTGAAATAAATTAGGTTAAATATTTCAAACGGGTTACCAATGGGTATGTTAAGGGTTAGGAGTCGGTTAAGACAATAATTAAGTGTATACAATTAAACTACATATTTCTTTAAAAAATAATAATATACAGAATTGAATAGCAAGTGCTATTAAATAGTATGAGACGCTAATACATACATATATCCAATAAATAAATAAAATAAAATAACACACACAAAAAAAATATATATATATATATAGGGTCCTAGAAATGCGGTCCTGAAACTGCAGCCTCCGGTTGTGCAGGAACACCCTTCTCAAATCTTCAGTATAGATGTTGCACCTGTTTCTGCAAACACTCATGCTAGAAGCATTTTTTAAGTATTATTATTGTTGTTGTTATTTTTCCCAGTGGAATAGGGAAACAGGATGTGTGTCCCTTCCTTTTTTATTTTGTCAGTCTAAATAAGTTGTGTCTGCTTTCATCTTGCTCTCATTCTCTGCTTTGCTGCTCAAAGTGTTTTTGATGTGCTGCTGTGGGTTACTGTGAACACGAGGAGCTGCTTCAAAGAATCATGGAGGGGTGGCATGGATTATTCATGGACTCCTACACCGCTACACAAATACAAGACATCAACAAACATTAGACACACACTTTTTTTCCTTTGGAATAAAAAAAAACAAAACAATTGCTTGATATTCCAGACATGTGCTCATACCTGTCTGCTAAAGTAATAATAAGATTAGAAGCGGTGTAAAAAATCTGCTCTTTCATAAATTTAAGCCAATTTTACAGAGGCAGAGAAAATAGCATTTTTATGATCTTGCTTCCCTTTTGTACATCAAACAGATTTTCATTTTAATGAAAACCATATAATGCTGATTTTTTGTTGTTGTTGTTTTTTTTTTTGTATAAAAACAAAATATTTGAGAATATGAGATGAGTTTACTAGAGTCAAAGTAGAAAGCTGCAAGCTAGAATAAAGAAAAGAAAATGCTTACACACTGTGTATAATGGATAAGTCACTCTTCAGAGCTAACACTGGGCTTCTTTTGATGTAAAACTTCATTTCCTAGTCACAACCCGACTCTATCAAACTTTAATGAAATATCCTCATCCCAGCGACAGATTAATCCCTTCACGGATGAGAATATTCCCACACTGACGTCAGAGCTATAGAGATGTTTGACTGGATGTGATCCTTATTACACATGCTGAAATGAAGTGCAGAGAATGCTGTTTAATAATTGAAAGATTTTAATTCTGTTAATGACTTTAATTTATTAAAATGCCACAATATACAGAATGAATGACAGGGTTAGGCATAATTCAGAATGATAAAAATTCGAAACATGAGTTGGAAACTGAATTCCACTGAGCCATGCATTTCATAAATTAGTGTATTTTGTTCTAACGATGATAGGAATAACATGCAACAGCTCCAGTAACAAAAGTAAAAAAGCAATATTCCATGTTCCAAGAATTCACTGGTGTTTTGCATGATTCTCTTCGCCACAAGATGGAGCTATTCAGTTTATTTATGCTAAAGCTGTAATACAAATTTTATACTGAAATATAAGAAATCTAAAACAAACAATTTAAGCCATAAAAAAGTTTCATCAGTTGTAATTATATGCATGTATTTTATAAGAATTACAACATCTGAAATATGTAGGCTGTTTTGGTGCACTGCGCTGTATGATTGTATGATTAATTTTATGGCAGCTGGGTACGTAACCCAGCTGCCTTACAATTTTAAGTTGATTCAGCTCAAATATCTAAGTTGTCATTTAGTATAATTTAACATTTCAAGTTAAATAAACTTTTTTTGAGTTGACTGAACTTAAAATTTTAAGGCAGCCAGGTTACAAATTATTTTAAGTTGATCAAATTGTTTTTTACAGTGTATGCACATTTATTAAATTGGTGTTATTAAAGAAATAAATGTATTATTAAACACTTTAAGCACAACGGCTCTGTATGTCGGCGTTCTGCCCAAAAGGCTATTAGCACCGACAAGCACTTACCTACTTTTGTCATACTGGTGTAAAAATGAAAGTATTAAAATGAATTTACCATTGTGTATTAGCCACAATGTAGACAAACAAACCAAAATAATTCCTTGAATTAATTTCCAGTTTGAAAGTTTGTAAAACACTAATTTACAGTTGTGACAAATGTGTTGATTATTCATTAGTTCTGATGGTCACTCTAATTAAACGTTGTTTCTGTTTTCCCACCGCTCAGGTGACAGAGTGATCTGACATCAGGAAAGTGTCATGAGTACCGAAAAAGAGCGCAGCATTCTCCGTGATGCCAATGAGGAGAAGGAGGTGAAGGATGAGAAGACTGCTGTCAAGGAGGAGCTGTCTGCGGAGCAGGAGCTGGAGGAGCTGAGGGCTCAAGTGCTGCAGCTCCTGCTGGAGCTGGAAGAAGCACGAGACATGGCTCAGAAACATGAGGAAAGCTTTCTGGAGCTGCAAGGTGAGACTCCCTGAAAAACAGCATTTTCACACCAGTGACCTGACAGTTAAAGAGGACATGTCATACCTTTTATTTATTTATTTATTTATTTATTTATTTATGTTTTCCCCTGAGGTCCACTTATAATGTTAGCTTTATTATTATTTTTTTGCATAATTATATTTTTAAATGTATTTTTACGTATTAAAAAACAAACAAACAAAAAATACACATATTTCATTAACTAGTATAATAATATATCAACCTGTTGAACTAATAATATCTATTTTGTATATTTTTGACACATTGACAGACAGCAAAAGCAGGTGGTGATTATTTTAAAAAAAAGTAAATAAATAAATTACATGATAATCAAAAGTCATCATAAGCTGAGGAGGGAAATACTAATACAGGTGCATCTCAATAAATTAGAATGTTGTGGAAAAGTTCATTTATTTCAGTAACTCAACTCAAATTGTGAAATTCCTGTATTAAATAAATCCAGTGCACACAGACTTAAGTAGTTTAAATCTTTGCTTCTTTTAATTGTGATGATTTTGGCTCACATTTAACAAAAACCCACCAATTCACTATTTCAACAAATTAGAATTCTTCATAAGACCAATAAAAAAACATTTTTAGTGAATTGTTGGCCTTCTGGAAAGTATGTTTATTTACTGTATATGTAGTCAATACTTGGTAGGGGCTCCTTTTGCTTTAATTACTGCCTCAATTCGGTGGAGGTGATCAGTCTGTGGCACTGCTGAGGTGGTTTGGAAGCCCAGCTTTCTTTGACAGTGGCCTTCAGCTCATCTGCATTTTTTGGTCTCTTGTTCCTCATTTTCCTCTTGACAATAGGTCTGGTGAGTTTGCTGGCCAGTCAAGCACACCAACACCATGGTCATTTAACCAACTTTTGGTGCTTTTGGCAGTGTGGGCAGGTGCCAAATCCTGCTGGAAAATGAAATCAGCATCTTTAAAAAGCTGGTCAGCAGAAGGAAGCATGAAGTGCTCTAAAATTTCTTGGTAAATGGGTCCAGTGACTTTGGTTTTCAAAAAACACAGTGGACCAACACCAGCAGATGACATCGCACCCTAAATCATCACAGACTGTGGAAACTTAACACTGGACTTCAAGCAACTTGGGCTATGAGGTTCTCCACCCTTCCTCCAGACTCTAGGACCTTGGTTTCCAAATGAAATACAAAACTTTTTCTCATCTGAAAAGAGGACTTTGGACCACTGGGCAACAGTCCATTTCTTCTTCTCCTTAGCCCAGGTAAGACACCTCTGACGTTGTCTGTGGTTCAAGAATACGACAACTGTAGCCAAATTCCCTGACACGTCTATGTGTGGTGGCTCTTGATGCCTTGACCCCAGCCTCAGTCCATTCCTTGTGAAGTTCACCCAAATTCTTGAATCGATTTTGCTTGACAAGCCTCTCAAGGCTGCGGTTCTCTCGGTTGGTTGTGCATCTTTTTCTTTCCACTCAACTTTCTGTTAACATGCTTGGATACGGCACTCTGTGAACAGCCAGCTTTTTTGGCAATGAATGTTTGTGTCTTACCCTCCTTGTGAAGGGTGTCAATGATTGTCTTCTGGACAACTGTCAGATCAGCAGTCTTCCCCATGATTGTGTAGCCTAGTGAACCAAACTGAGAGACCATTTTGAAGGCTCAGGAAAACCTTTGCAGGTGTTTTGAGTTGATTAGCTGATTGGCATGTCACCATATTCTAATTGAGATTTGTGAATTGGTGGGTTTTGTTAAATGTGAGGCAAAATCATCACAATTAAAAGAACCAAAGACTTAAACTACTTCAGTCTGTGTGCACTGAATTTATTTAATACACGAGTTTGACAATTTGAGTTGTCATCAACTGCTGAATTCAAATCTGCTTTCGCGCTTTGGCTGGCGCAGAGCCAGATCAGATGTGGTGAGCGCTTGTCATATTATCGAAACTACTTAGTGTTTTCAATCATATAATGCTTATTTTAGGTTTCAGACATGTAAATACACATAAGTACTGGCAAAACGATAAATTTATAGTTTGTAAAATACACGCCGATGTCTATGGAAGCAACAGTAATGATCCTTACAAATTAATCTGACAACATTTTATTGATATCCAGATACAGATGGTGATACGTTCTAAAAAACTCACCCTGGTGGCTCAGCTAGAATATTTTAAACTCATGTGTGAAAGGGCTAAACATTATTTAACAAAATTAGATGTAAGATAAAACCTGATGTACATAAGTGATGATAAAAACTATGAAGAAACATCGACAAAACATTAAAAGAGAAATCTCACACAGCGAATCCTGGGAATGCCAATTTACCTTTTTTCACTGTAAACTCGACAATAAATTGTTCTTTTTCATCTCCAAAAACCATACATTGTTAAATGTATGGTTTTACATACTTACAATAAAAAATTACATTATATGTAAGGTTAGATCTATTACAGTTATTTACTGTAGTGTGGAAACTTACTGTTAACTGTTTAAACAAGTTTTTTTTGGTAGCATTATTACAGTCTTTTACTATAAAAATCTAAATGATTTTTACAGTGCGGAAATACATTTTGAATTATGCAATTTAATACAAATACTTTCTGCAATTATTATTAATTGCAGAAAGTCATGAAACACTAGATGGCACATCATCATGACACAGCTGATTGGTTTATTTTCAAATCAGCAGCCAATGAGCTTGCATTCAAATACCTTGCTGTAGCAATTACAGCACACTTTAGAAACGCACCTTCCCCAGATCCACCTGTATAGATCTCCTACAGGGTAAATCATGTATGTTATATATGGGAGTTATTTCATATACACTGAAAAAAAAAGGTGAAATTCATGGCAGAACAGGATGTCATATGTTTACTATTAATTAGAATAACTGTTAAAGAACATTTTTTTAAAAACTAGCAGAAGCGGCTGTCAAACAAAAATTGTAAAATATTCTAATTTTTATTTATTTATTTTCTTAAATATTTAACAAAAAAGCTGTTACTTTACAGGTGTTTTTTTTTTTTTTGACAGGTGTGGAATTACGCGTTTGCTTTAGTTGGGTTCTTGACCCTTGACATTTCAATGTTAGTTTTTCTGTGTTTGCTGAAACTGTGTGTGTTTTATAGCACATTTGTTATTTAATAACAATAAATAAATAAGATATGAGAAAATATCTGATCAGATGAAGTAGGTTACTTATTGATGATGATTCAATCATCATGCAGTGACCTGATTCATTGATCACATCATCAGTTTAAAGACTTCAGTTCATAAATTCTACATTATCATAGCTCTAAAATACATCATCAGTGTGTAAAACCCTGTCTTATTTTGAACTTTTGAGTCATTATCGAGATTTATTTTAGAAAGCAGCATGTAGACTCACGGACGTCAAGAATCAGTGTATGAAACCCAACAATGGTGACAATCAACAAGATACTCTGATCAACTCTGAACCACAGTCACAAAAAAAAGCTTTTTGTTTGTCATCATTGTTGAGATTCGTGCGCTGATTCTTGATGTTTGTGTGAGTCAAACTGCCACAGCTCAACACTCTTTCTAATGAACTGATCAGAGTATTTGACTGTTACGCAATAAACAAATAAAGCTAAATGAACAGCTGATGTACTCACATATTAGACTCCTGATTAAATCATTTCGGTCATGACAACTCTCGGAAAAGACTGCAAAATCTTTATTAATATAAAAATAGAAAAGCATGAGTTTGGTCTTGGCGGACTGGATCTGTTATGCTGCTGCTGCGGAGAAATTAGACTTGCGTCGGCTAAATGCTCAGATCATAAAATAAAAGAACATGCTGCTGCTGCTGTTGCTAGAGGAAGAGGAAGATCCCCACAAGGAGATCTAGGCAGGTGGTGCTGGGGAGGTGGTGGGCTAGCAAGAAGATATGCATGGCACGCAGACGTGGCATATGCAGAATACATTCGGTTAATTATTGTATTAATTACAGATTTTTTTTGTAATTTTACATATTTGTATGTAATTAAAAAAAAAAAAAAACAAGAAAAATACTGTCAAATTACTGTAATTTGTCATTTATGTCATAATACTTAAAATAACAGCCAAGTAGTTAAGAGATAAATTAGAGTTAGAGATAATTTTTCAGAGTTTTGACCACATTTTTTAAAAAAGAAAATCAGTTATTTTGTGGATTTTTGTTTTTATTATTATTATTATTTTTTTACTACAGTGTATGTTATATGTGCGGCAGTAGTATTTCTTTCATGCTCGCTCACAGCAGCATGTCTGTGGATGTATTGGCAGTAGCAAGTCTAGGTACCGCCAAGACCAAACACATTAACACATTAACATTGCCACGTATATTACCATGCTAAACTCTCTGAGAGTTGTCATGACAGAACTAAATGCTTTTATATTGCAATCAATAGTTAAAAGCCAAACCATTAACTTTAAATAATGAAATACAGTATATATTATAGAATACATGTATATTTAGTTCATGATATAACTTATATTGTAATTTTTATTCTATGCTCTGAAACCATTCTAAGATGGCAGTGCTATTAAAAAAACAGGAGCAGCTGAATGCACAGTCTATGTATGAACATCTATGTTTGTCCATAGTAATTGTACTGAAATGTGCATTAGCTAATAGTGACTGCTAAATGAACAGTACTTAACAGTAACCTTGTTGCACAATGTCATAAAAAAAGAGTTTCTTTACTGAACATTATTTGTCAGAGATGTCGTCGAATGTGGTCTGTCCTTGTATTTAGCTCCATGAGTTGTTTTGCTCAATGACAGGCCCAGTAAAATAGTTCCTATATATAGCATTTATAGCTCTTTAATGAGTCACCTGCTGTATAGCAGACAGACTCCTGGGACTCTGTAATGATCTGGCTGTGCTGTGACTGTGGGCTGTTTGTGTGTAACATGACAGGCATGTGAGAGGACAGCTGCGCGCTGAGGGAAGGTTCCAGACGGGCTGTCCTGACCAGCTCTAGGGCAGCAGATGCTTTTATCCAAACCGATCATTCCTGGATCATCTCCAGTGACCCGCTCTGCTGTTCCTGTTCATTTATGATCACAGACATAGCATTAGATCAGTTTCACCCGCTTGAGTGGCCACCATTTCATACTTAAGAGCTTTCAAGTTGTGCACTTCGTGACTGAATTATCAGGTCTCAAATAGAAGATATAGTATAAAGTCCCAGAAATTAGACACCCATTAGGTTCTCTGAAACAGTGCTCGAAATGGGGGCGGGGATGGGGGGTGGGGGGGTGGGGGGTATGGGTGTATTATAATCAGACACAGCCTCACCAAAATCCAAAGCTAAGTTTGGAGTTGCTAAAGTGATTAATGTACTGTGTCTTAAACATTTTCTTGCACATAAATACCAGTCCTCTGTAGGGACTCAGGGACAGTGTTGGGGAAAGTTACTTTTAAAAGTAATGCATCCAGGCGAGATGTAAATGAGTGTCTTTTTGTCATTACTTGAAAAATACAATATGTGTTCTGTACAATATGTGGAAAAATTTTAAAGATTTTTCTTAACATAGGGTTGGATTTCGGTTTCTCACACAATACAGATACATTAGGACTGCATAAGTCAGATAATATATGACATTAATTAAAGAAATTGAATGTAAGCTTTTCAACATTCACCTTATTTGGCAGTATTTTTTTTCTGTGGTGTGTGATTTTTTTTTTTTTTTTAAATGTTCTTACATGTGTCTTTATAGAGAAACACAAAGCATTCTGGCTGAATGCACTGCATTGCATTGCACTGAATTAAAAAACACATGTGACCATTCCTTCTCCAAAAAAAAAAAAATGTCATGATCAGATCAGATTTTTTGGTCATAGTGTCTAAGTTGTTTGTGTGACACATTGTAAAAACATAACATTTCTGAGCTTCTAATAGGCATAACTAGCATGTATCAATTATATTGTGTCAAATATACCAAGTTTTATCACGGCTATCAGTGTAACTGTCTCAACATCTCCCTTACCACAACACTGATTTAAAAGCTTGCCATAACATTACATAATTGTAATTTTATGGATTAATAATGAACTTCTTTCAATAGTTCAACCCTTTTTTAAAGGGGTCATCAGATGCAAAGTTCACTTTTACATGTTGTTTTAACATTAATGTGTGTTGACAGTGTGTGTACACAAACACTCTATAATGATAAAAATCCATGCAGTGGTTTTTATTTAATCTGTAAAAATAATATCCCCTTTTTCAAATCAAGCCAATCTCAGCATCTTGTCTGTGTGACGACACACCGACAGAGGCCGCTCCCATGATAGATTGATTGACACAGTCGTCTTACCCGCCCTTCAATTTGGGGAAAATGGGCATCCAATGACCCCTTTAAGTGAATAGGTTAGAAATCTACTCGTTACATGATAATGTTTTTTCATTTACTATTCTTTTATACAGCCACTTTACCTTATTAAAGACCCTGTCTGTGCACAAATAAAATAAAGAAATTGCTAAATGATTTTTAAGAATGAATTAATTATATTTTAATAAATGTTGCAACTGATCCACAACAGTACGTGTTCAAGTGTAAATTGTATGTATATTATCATATGTACACATGTTGCAGCAATGTGGGTGTGTCGCTGACAGATGTGGCTTTATTGGTTACAATGTCTTTACTGAATACATTTTTTTGCCTTTCTAATACAAACAATCTCTGAGAAAAGGAAATGCAAAAAGTGTTGCAAGCGTCTCCACTCTCTCCCCTATTTTTGTGAACCCTGTAGTAGATCTATACAGGTGGAGCTGGGGAAGGAGGAGGATTTCTGAGTTAGTATAACTATCACTGTATATCACTGTATCACATCACTATCACATGTTCTTCTTTGTTCCTGTTCAGGTCTTCTTGAGGAGGAACGTTTAGCTAGTGCTCATCAGGCTGAGGCCTTCACAAGACAGATCCAGCGTCTGCAAGGTAACAAAGACTTAATACACAAACCTAACAGGATATGAGACTGATATGCAGTTTTATATGTGTATGGTTATCATTGCATTAGATGACAAAGTAACAAAGCATATGCTATTTATTTGTGAGGAGTAAATTCATGCATTTCTTATGATCTCCCGACCCCTGTAGCACAGCTTCGTTCTGTCCAGGAGGAGATGGACAGTCTGGAGGAGGAGAAAGAGAGCGAGGTTCTGGAAGCGCAGGAGGAGCTGCGAACCGCGCAGGAGGAGGTGCTGCTGCTACAGCAGGCGGCAGAAGAGGCCGCGGCTGAAAGAGAGAACGACATCGCCAGTCTGCAGGAGGAACTGTGCCGCTTACGGGCGGAAATCTCTCGACTGGAGAACACGGGACAGGAGTACGAGCTGGAGATCGTCACACTCCGAGCAGAAATAGAGATGAAGAGTAAGAGCCGTCTACAGCAGAGGAAGGAGGGTGAGAACAAAAGCACACTCCTAAAAATAAAGGTGCTTTAAAAAGTTCATCTCAGCAATGTAGAACCCAATTGGTTCTACAAAGAACAGGGCATAGTTCTAAGCAAAGCCACAGCAGAACAGTCGTGCATTTCTGAGCAACACACAGCGGTGTTTCATTACTGAATGACAGTCATTTATTGAATGAATTAGCCGTTTGAACAAATTGGTTGAATCAGTGACTCACTCTTTAAGACAGTGACTTGCCATCACCTACTATTGGTTTTGTTTCATATTTAAAAGTATCATTGCATTTTTCCAGCATTTCAGATTTATATGTTAAAAAAGGTAAAACATTCATTTTATAACGTTATTTATGCATTTGCAATTTTACTGTTTAAATGCGTTTATTGAACCTCTTATCTTCATTAAACAGTCTGAGTAAATACATCAAAATTACACTTTTAATACAGCTTCAGTGTTTCCTTTGCAGTCAAGTTTGTTCATACTGATTTTCTGAACAACCATACAGAGTCTTTTATCAATTATTTTTTTATTATTTTTTTTATTTTGTCAATTATTCTATCTGAATGTATTGATAAATTAAAATGTAAGAATTTGACAAAAATGATGACACGTACATTCAGTAAGGTTAGGAAAATATTGCTCTTCATAATGTTAAAAAGTGTCCTAGATATCTATTAAAGACAAATATCACAAATATGCTGATTAAAGTTAGACCTCATAGAGCACTGATGAGACGATTGCTTCAGAATGGATTACATTTGCACCAAACAAACAAACAAACAAACAAACAAACAAACAAACAAACAAACAAAAAAAGGCTTCCCCCTTACATAACATGCAATTCACATTCAGGCACTTTTACATTAATGAAATAATGTACACTGCTAAAGATTTTGGATGTCTTAACTCAAGTGTAATGACTTAAGTGTAATAACTCAAAGTGTAATATTGATTTGCTGCATTGTACATTCTTTACTCAATTCACAATGCCAATATATTTTATTTTTAAAAACCTGGTCCTAAAACCTAAAATAGAGGATTAATTGATATGCTGTAATTTTCTAATATGTAACTGAGTTCATTTCAGACTGTATTGATTCAAATTTCACAATCAATTCAATTAATTGTAAATTTGCTGTCTGCTGTCAGATATGTTGGTGTTTTTATTTAGACGATGTCTGAAACATGGACTAATGTCCCTGTTGACATCATTTTAAAATCAATGCATGATGGATTCACTCAATTTCTAAAGCTGTTTAGCGTCCTGCGGTGATGACCATAAATCACACTAGTTTTAATAAAGGGTGGAGCCCTCAAGCATTTCGGAAACGTTAACAGCACGCGATGTCCAGCGGGAAGAGCTCCTGCAGAATAGCTGATGGTGTGGGTAATTGTCAATGTTATGAGAAGATGCAGTAAACATTGAAGCTTTTGAAAGTGTGGATGACTGCATGCATCACACGGGTTATAATGATAGTTCCAGTCAATGAAAGGCCAAGAAAGGGGTGAGGAAGAGTCCAGCGCATTGGGCGCAATATAAATCTCGAGAGATGGCTATGCATAGGGAAAGTTTTACATTTACTTTTATTCACTTGCAATATAATTTAAAGCTTTGGGAATGTGTTGTATTAGTTAGTCAGATCAGTTCAATAATATTTTTTTTTCATACAGCTTCCTATTTTCTTGCATTACTTGATTAGGTGATGTGGGTCTGTTGATGGAGGAATGTAACAGTCTGAAGGAACAATGTCATGCACTGCAAGATGAAAACTCAAGACTGAATCACAGACTGCAGATGCTGCAGAAGAGGAGGTGAGCAACTTCACATCTCGATACTTGATTGTCTCCAGGTGTGACATTTTAAGACATTGTGCAAAAATAAGATATGAATGCTTTAAAAAAATCAAAAAATGTAACCATTCCAACATTCCAGATCCCAATTATTCTATAATTACAAAAATCGGAATAGACACTAGTCATCATGTGTTCTAAAATTGGTTTTATATTCCCTGACTGGATGAAATCTAAAATAAGTCAAAAATTAAAAACAAACAAACAAACAAACAAAAGTGTTCCTGCCGATTATACACTATGTGATTTTTTTTTGTGAAATGTCAACTCTGACTGGCTCTGACTTTTAGCAACAAGTGTTGACTCATTCGGACTGATTTTTGGAGCAAAAATCTTTGCAAACTTATGTAGTGCATTCCAGTCTTAATGATTTTTGATTTACTCACTTCTGATTAAAAAGTAACATTTAGCACATTTTCACAAACTATTTTTTAAAAAAAAAATATATATATTTCCTGTATTAATATCTTTACTATCGAAACTGGAAGTTGAGGCCAAACTTAAAAAAAAAAAAATTGGATATAGGTTCAAATAGGTTCAAATAGGTTTGAAGTTCACATCATAGCTTGGCAAAACCATATATATTTACTTCCAATAAGCAGGTTGTTAGACAAACAAAAAAAAAAATAAATAAATAAAATCTTATAACACCTGCCACTATCATCTTATTAAATCTGTTTTATTTAAATATATGCTAAAAAAAGTTCTACCTTAGTAGCACAAAAGCATATAATCAACCTCAAAGTTAAAGAATTGAAGAGTTCAGATGCAAAACCCTCTAAAAGCCACCTTGGTCAAAAATGAGATAATGACACTAAATGAAAGTTCTCGACACATAACATACGTCCATCAAATACTTTTACTTCAAATTCGCTAAATATTAGCCTCAGCCCAATCAGAAGTACCAGTAGGTAGAAACCTATACATAGGAGTCTGATAAAAATGCTTATTTTAAAGAAAAAAGTCAGATGGATTTAAAGGCTTTTGCATCTGAACTCTTCAATTACACTAAAAGCCACAACATTTTGGACTTGAATTTAATAGGGTTTTTTTCATGTTTAACTCCTGAATTTCTGCATCTTATTTTGGCTGTGATGTTCAGTTCAGGCAGTTCCTGCATCACTCTTAAAGAAGAGCAGGAAGAGACAGAAGAGGGAAAACACACGCAGTGTGGCACAGAGACAGAAACAGAAAGCTCTTATTTGAGCTCCAACTGCAGGCTGGTGGACGCTGGTATCCAGAAGAACATATCGTTTGATGGCAAACCCGTCACCCCTACCAGCTGGACAGGAGGTTTTTCAGAGATCCTCTCTCTGAGAGATCAACTCAAGCAGACAGAAGAGAAGGCCACACATGTGCAGCAGGAGGTAAACCACTCTGATAGTCATCTTTCCAATATTGAAGTTTTCTTAAGAAAGTGTTCTCTAAATTTTGCTTAACTATGTCTGTTAGTGTGATGGACTAAAGAATGAACTACAAAATCTGCGGGAAATGTATGAGACCAGTCAGAAGGAGCGAGCCGAGCTGGAGCTGGAGTTACTGCGCTGCAGGGAAGAGCTGGAGAAAGCTGCTGACGTCAAAGAGGTACTGATCATATTAAAGTAGGCGTGAATATGACATACACACACAAGTTTGGGATCACTAAGATTTTTTTTTTTTAAGGGTTTTTTTTTTTTTTTTTTTTTTTTTTAAAGAAATCTCTTATGCTAAATGCTGCATTTATTAGATCAAAAATACATAATTGAATATTTAGTATTTAAAATAGCAGTTTTCTATTTTAATATACTTTAAATTTTATTTCTTCTGTGATCAAAGCTGAATTGCCAGCATCATTACTCCTTCAATGTCACATGATCCTTCAGTTTTGGAACCTGTAATACTTTTTTTCAGGATTCTTTGATGAATAAAAAGTGAAACAAAACAGCTGTAACGTGGGGTTTTGAGGTTTGTTTTATGTTTTATTTTTTATTTTATTTTATTTTATTTGATCTTTTATTTTATAATTTGATTCATGCTGTTAGTGTCTTGCTTCCCTTGCCCTCATGTATTCCTGCTATTGGTTCCTCTGTTCAAGGTGTCATGTTCTGATTGGTTGTCTAAGTCATGTGTCTTGTTCCCATTGGTTGGTTTGTGTCATGTGACTCTGATTGTTTGGTATGAGTAGCCCTCATGTCGCCTTTGTTCCTTGTTGTGTATTGATTTTGTGACCTGCTTTTGGTGAGTGCTTATGCCAAGTCTATGTTTATTGTTTGATAACCTTGGATTTTAATAAAGCTGCACTTGGTTTCAACTACAACTCGCCGGTTCAGAGGGCTTCCTCTTTACAACAGCATTTATTTAACATAGAAGTCTTTTGTAACAATGTAAGTATTAGTATCACTTAATATCAGTTTAAAACGTCCTTGGTGAATGAAAGTCTTCATTTCTTTCAAACAAAACAAAACAAGACAAAACAAAACAAAAAAAGGAAAAAAAAGAAAAGAATGGTAGTGTGTATTGTTAGAAAAGGTTTCTATTTTGAAAAAATGCTGTCTTTTGAACTTTTTATTCATCAAAGAATCCTTAAAAAAAGTATCACAGGATCACACATACTCTAAAAAATATTATTCAGCAAAAGCAAAATAGTTTCCAACATTGATAATAAATCATCATATTATAATAATTTCTGAAGGATCATGTGACTCTGAAGACTGGTGTAATGATGCAGAAAATTTAGCTTAGATCACAGGAATAAATAGTTTCAAACTATATTAGCATGGAAAATCCTAACTTTACACTGCAATAATATTTGACAATATTGGTGTTTTTTTTTTTCTGTATTTTCGATCTGCATTTTTGATCAGTGTTGATAAGCATAAGAAGCTTATTTAAAAACCAAACACAAAAAAACAAACAAAAAAAAAACAAAACAAAAAAACAAAAAACAAAAAACAAAACAAACACAGTTAAAAATCTTACAGATCCCAAACTTTTGAATGGCAGTGTAAATTTTGTGATATAAATTTCAATTATACATGAATATGCAAATAAATAATCATTTTGTTTTGTTTTGTATATATATAAATTTTTATTATGTAAATATAAATGTACAATCTGGAATATTATTGCTAGACACATTCTTTTAATTTCCATATTGAGTTGCGTATTAATTTAAACAGAACTCATGCTTTATATGATACTTTTGTATAAAAAAGGGTCAGCTTTCCAAATTAAAGACAGTCTCATTTCTCTGCTTTCCAGATATCGGGCAGGTCAAATAGTTTTTTGGTTGTGTGGCAGAGAGTGAGTGAAATCATTAGCAATGTATCAGCAAGTGATGATTTTAATGAAACGTTAGTAGCGTGATATGACAGGTGCAAAGGACACAGACAGGGCATGTTCATTTAGACATGATTATGTGGCCCACCAAATGACAGCAGAAGAAGTACATTATTCCTATTCATCACTCATCAATATAGGTTGATGATTTCACCTGTTTTCGCTCCTATTCTGGATTTCATTTCACATTTCACAACACTACACACCAAACATTAAACATAAAGGTTAAGGACACCGTTGCCCTTTGGCTTCCATATTTAGTGTGTCCCTTTTTGCTTTAATGACAGCAGCGCTCGTGCTGGCATGGACAAAACCTGATGATCATATTACAGCATGATCTGATAATGTTTCAAAGAGCATCTAGTTTTTTTTTTTTTTTTCAATGGGCAAACGAATCCTTTTTTTTGACCTTGACATAATGCAGAATCATAAATATTGAGCTAGATTGGAGAATATTTAGCTATTACTTACGGTATACTATATTAACTATTCTGAATGAATAAGTAAAAGTACACATATTCAATATTTAATATATTTTAATATGCAGTAGTGCACCATTCAGTTAGTCATTAATTTTGGTCTCATTCACCATGCCATTTATTTGCAAAGTCATGCTATCATCTCTTTTTTTTCTTTCTAGGAATGATGCTAATGAAAACCACTGATTTGTTGCTGGCGATCTGAACTATATCGTGGAGTGCAAAAGGTACCATTAATCATCAAAACATTATTATTGATTTGGTCTTTATGATGTTCTTTGTTATCTGTTGTAAAATCAAATCTGAAATTTTATGCTTTCTAATGACTTGACTAAATTATACAATGTCATATTGTTATTTATTTATGTTTTTGGACAGTACATTATAACAAATAATATTGATATGACTGCTGGAAATACCTTATTATAACTAGTCAGTCTGATTGCCTTTTTCTTACCTGTGTTCTCACCACAAAGTGTGATCAACACTCATCGCAGACTCTACAGCAACATCTGAAGTTTAATGGTGTTTTTCTCTTTTTGCAATAATAACTACCTTCTAAGACAAAAAAGGTCCTGCTTATATTTTTCCTATAATATGTACTTCATATTAGTTTAGCAAATGTTTTAATGATGTTTTTGTTTTATTCACCATTTAGCTACTGATTGTCTTGTGCTGTTGGCTTGTTGTAAGTAGTTTATATTGACCAATTCTTCCTAATGAGATGAAGTATAAAAATATGTTAATTGCACCAGGCCGAAAAAATACTCTAAAGGAGGTTTAAATTAAATAGAGAATCTAAAAAATATTAACTTAAATATTTATTATAGTTATTTTATACTTTATAAATTATTTTGTGAATTTACACAATGCTGTTGGTTTGCAATAACTATATATCTATCTTTTTGTATATTTTTATGCATGTTACAGCATGAGGCAACACTATATTGGCATATATTCATACACTGATGAGAAGCATCAGCAATTCAACAATATGTCCATACAGGATTTCTGTTTGCGTGCCCCCTGAATATAATTTGTCAACAACGTAATTTTGTCAACATTTAGTGTGTAAACTCTTAAGGGTCACTGAGTAAATGTAACCTCATATTTACTAACCAGTTCAACCACCTACATAAACCACTTCAGTTAATCTGTATAATGAGATGTCAGGCCACAGGATTTTACTGAAGCTGAGCTAAGGCTGTTTGAGTTTTCTGAGCCGCCTCCTGGTTTACTCGCATGCTTTGGATCATAGTCACATGACCCAAATTCTATGGATGTCATAATAACTGTGAAATAATGATTAGAAATGACTTTGTATCTCTTTCTATTCATGTAAACTTTAACAAATCTTTTCTAAAATCTGAAATCTCTTTTCATCATGTTGCAACAGAATGACTTTATTTTGAGCAGGTGATCAAAATATCAAAATTTAAGCTGAACGTTTTGGAATGCCTTATCAAAGGCTTTTTTATCAAGAAAGTTCACATTTTTACTTTTCTTGTCATTGTTTAACTATACAGTTTTAGAATTTAGACTGTAAAATATATAGAATTTACATTGGTTATGAAATTATAAAATGTGTGTAAAAACTGAAAATCTATGTCAAGCTTCTATTTATTATGTATTATGCCTGAGCCGATAGTCAGATGACATTGTAAGTGATGTGTGGTCACTTATAGGCCATTTAAGATCCCTGAATCAGCGTAGATTAACTGAGATTATCGAAGTATAGCAACAAATGGAATTATTATTATTATTATTATTATTATTATCATTATTATGCTGTGACAGTAGTACCAAAAACTGTTGTATTTAAATTTGTAAAATGTATAGATTTATTTGTATATAGACGAACCATCAGGTTTAAAGGTGTTTAATGTACTGAATTAGCAAAGAACTGAATTCCACTGTATCCCTACATTTGATAAAGACAAATTGAGTTCCAACCTTCCAATACATTTGTGAGTTTTTCTTTAAATATGGGCGCTTTTTGCCCTGTGGACACTTTTAAAAATAAACTTTCTTTAAACACGCGTTTCATGATTGCATTATTTCATTTGTCCATTATCAGTGTGTATATATATATATATATATATATATATATATATATATATATATATATATATATATATATGCATAAATACACATGAATATATGTATAGCTGTAATGAGGACTCGTAGGAAGCATATAAGATCCAAGTGCAAGCTTTAATAACCAGATCGTAGTCAACAGGCAGGGTAAATATCCAACAAACAGTGTGACAAAGACAAAACAATAGCGTAATCCACAAAACAGGCACAGTCCAATAACCAGAGAGAGCAGTCCGAAAATTAACAAATAAACAAGGCGGGGAACAATGGCAAAACTAGACAGAACTATGGCGTGAAACAAAAAGCAAAACTATGATAATAAAACAAAACCGTGGCAATGACAAAACAGAGCAATGAAAACAGGGAAAAACACTTGGTAGAGTCCGCAAGAGCAAAACAATACTTCGCAGCTTCCTGTTTGGTGTAGGCCGCCTTGTCACAATTGCCGCCTTGTCACAATTGCCGCCTTGTCACAATTCTGTATTGTTAAAGGCGGTATATAAATAAAGGTGACTTGACTTGATTTGACTTTTATGGCCACCAAACAGTCACGACAACAGTCCAGGAGGGTGGGGGAACAGAGGCAAAACAGGGGGTGGGACGGAGGGCCAGGTCCATGTAGAGGAGGTGGGCCTGGATCGTGGAGCAGGGACAGAAAGTGAAGCACTGGAGGACCTGGACCATGGAGCAGTGGCAGACAGTGAAGCACTGGAGGACCTGGGCCATGGAGCAGTGGCAGACAGTGAAGCACTGGAGGACCTGGACCATGGAGCTGTGGCAGACAGTGGAAACTTGGAGGACCTTGGCCATGGAGCTGTGGCAGACAGAGGAACACTGGAGGTCCTGGGCCGTGGAGCAATAGCAGACAGTGGAACCTTGGAGGACCTGGGCCGTGGAGCAATGGCAGACAGTGGAACACTGGAGGACATGGGCCGTGGAGCAGTAGCAGACCATGAAACACTGGAGGGCCTGGGCCGTGGAGCAATGGCAGAGTAGGAAGCCATGGTGGAGTAGGCAGAGCAGGTAGAGCAGGGAGCCATGGTGGAGTAGGCAGAGCAGGTAGAGCAGGGAGCCATGGCGAGGCAGGCAGAGCAGGCAGAACAGGAAGCCATGGCGAGGTAGGCAGAGCAGGCAGAACTGGAAGCCATGGCAAGGCAGGCAGAGCGGGCATAACAGGGAGCCATTGCGGGGCAGGCGGGGCAGGCAGAGCAGGTAGAGCAGACAGGAGCAGAGATATCCACAGTGGAACTAGTGACATCCATAGCAGAGCGGTGTGTTCATGGAAGATTTTCTTGGCCGTGGCATGACAGGTAGAGAGTTTATGGGAGGACGCCGCCCCCATGGGAGGATCTACAGCACATGCTGACACCTCTGGAGGCATGGGCGCAGATTCTTGGGCAGACGTGGCAGTGAGTTCATAAATGGACGCCACCTCCTTAGGAGGTTCTACAGCGTGAGCTGACACCTCAGGAGATGTAGGCGCGAACTCGTGGACAGATGAAGCCTTAGAAGCAGACTTGTGGTCAAATGAGGCCTCTGGGGCAGACTCGCAGTCAGGCGAGGCCTCTGGAGCAGACTTGTGGACAGACGAGGCCTCTGGAGCACAGTGTGCAGCCCACACACTGAAAATGGCAACGGCCATTACAGGCAACACAGTAGATAGTGGGATGTCTGTTGGCCTAGAGGGTGTGGATGCTGTGGTCTTGTGGCTTGGGAATGTGGGTTCTGCGTGGCTTGGGAGCGTGGGCTCTGCGTGGCTTGGGAGTGTGGGCTCTGCGTGGCTTGGGAGCATGGGCTCTGCGTGGCTTGGGAGCATGGGCTCTGCATAGCTTGGGAGCGTGGGCTCTGCGTGGCTTGGGAGCTCAGAGGGGACCTGGTAAGGTTCTGGCAGGACAGCCGTTTCTTGACTTGATTCATGGAGGTCTGCCATGACTTGACTTGACTCAGGGAGGTCTGCCGTAACTTGACTTGACTCAGGGAGGCCTGCCGTGACTTGACTTTACTCGTGAAGAACAGCTGTGACCTGACTTGGCTCAGGGAGATCAGCTGTGGCTTGACTTGGCTCATGAAGGTCAACTGTGGCTTGACTTGGCTCATGAAGGTCAGCTGTGGCTTGACTTGGCTTGTGAAGATCGGTAGTGACTTTGCTTGACTCAGGAACCACGGCTGTGACTTTGCTTGACTTGAGGGCTACAGCTATAGCTTTACTTGACACAGGAGCAATAGCTGTAACTTGACTGGACTTCGGAAGAGCAGCTCCGACCTGACTTGACACAGGAAACACAGCTTTAACTTGACTTGACGCTGGAACAACAGCTGCAGCTTGACTTGACACTGGAACAGCAGCTGTAGCTTGACTTGACTCTGGAACAACAGCCGTGACCTGACTGGACTCGGAAACTTGACTTGACTCAGGAAACGCAGCTGCAACTTGACTTGACTTGGAAACTTGACTTGACTCAGGGGACGCAGCTGCAACTTGACTTGACTTGGAAACTTGACTTGACTCAGGAACAACAGCTGTAACGTGACTTGACTCAGGAACAACAGCTGTAACGTGACTTGACTCATGGGGAACAGCTGTGACTTGGCTTGACTCGTGGGGCACAGCTGTGACTTGGCTTGACTCGTGGGGCACAGCTGTGACTTGGCTTGACTTGTGGGGCACAGCTGTGACTTGGCTTGACTCGTGGGGCACAGCTGTGACTTGGCTTGACTCGTGGGGCACAGCTGTGACTTGGCTTGACTCGTGGGGCACAGCTGTGACTTGGCTTGACTTGTGGGGCACAGCTGTGACTTGGCTTGACTTGTGGGGCACAGCTGTATCTTGGCTTGACTCATGGAGAACAGCTGTATCTTGACTTGGCTCATGGAGAACAGCTGTGTCTTGGCTCGACTCATGGAGAACAACAGCTGTATCTTGGCTTGACAACAGCTGTGTCTTGGCTTGACTCATGGAGAACAGCTGTATCTTGGCTTGACTCATGGAGAACAGCTGTGTCTTGGCTCGGCTCATGGAGAACAGCTGTGTCTTGGCTCGACTCATGGAGAACAACAGCTGTATCTTGGCTTGACAACAGCTGTGTCTTGGCTTGATTCATGGAGAACAACAGCTGTATCTTGGCTTGATTCATGGAGAACAACAGCTGTGTCTTGGCTTGACTCATGGAGAACAGCTGTATCTTGGCTTGACTCATGGAGAACAACAGCTGTATCTTGGCTTGATTCATGGAGAACAATAGCTGTGTCTTGGCTTGACTCATGGAGAACAGCTGTGTCTTGGCTCGACTCATGGAGAACAACAGCTGTATCTTGGCTTGACAACAGCTGTGTCTTGGCTTGACTCATGGAGAACAACAGCTGTATCTTGGCTTGACTCATGGAGAACAACAGCTGTATCTTGGCTTGACTCATGGAGAACCACAGCTGTATCTTGGCTTGACTCATGGAGAACCACAGCTGTATCTTGGCTTGATTCATGGAAAACAACAGCTGTGTCTTGGCTTGACTCATGGAGAACAGCTGTATCTTGGCTTGACTCATGGAGAACAACAGCTGTGTCTTGGCTTGACTCATGGAGAACAACAGCTGTATCTTGGCTTGATTCATGGAGAACAATAGCTGTGTCTTGGCTTGACTCATGGAGAACAGCTGTATCTTCACTTGACACAGAAAGTGTAGCCCTGACTTGACACCGGAGGATCAGGCATCACTTGATTTGATTTGGGTGAGATGATTCTGACTTGATGAGGCTCAGACGGGGCAGCCATCTTGTGAACAGGCTTGGGGATGGCGGCCATCTTGTGAACAGGCTTGGGGATGGCGGCCATCTTGTGAACAGGCTTGGGGATGGAGGCCATCTTGTGGACTGGCTCTGGGATGGCGGCCATCTTGTGAACAGGCTTGGGGATGGCGGCCATCTTGTGAACAGGCTTGGGGATGGAGGCCATCTTGTGGACTGGCTCTGGGATGGCGGCCATCTTGTGAACAGGCTTGGGGATGGAGGCCATCTTGTGAACAGGCTTGGGGATGGAGGCCATCTTGTGGACTGGCTCTGGGATGGCCGCCATCTTGTGGACTGGCTTGGAGATAGCAGCCATCTTGTGAGCTGGTTGTAGGAGGGCGGCCATGACAGGTGCAGACTCTGGACAGGCAGGCATGGCGTGAGCAGGCCCTGGAGCGGCAGGCATGGCGTGAGCAGACTGTGGCTTGGTGGATGTGACTTGAGCAGGCTTTGGTTTGGCAGACTTGACTTTAACAGACTTTGGCTTGGCATGAGGGGGCTCTGGCATGATGGTGACAATACCGGACATGAAGGTTGGGGTGTGAAAATGCTCTGGGGTGATAGGTACTGTAGGATTGCAGAGCTCTTCATCTGCAATTCCGACAGTAAACGCAGAGCCACTTAAAAGCAAGGCAAAGTCAATATATCACAGTGACCAGTGAATCTTTCCTCCAGGTAGGCAGGAACGAATAGGTTCATCTAATCCATGCCAAAAAATGTCCTTAAGCGCCACATCGTTGAAAGTCACCAAATGGCACAGTTCACAAAAATCAGTGACATACTTCTCAAGAGGTTGGTTACCTTGGCGGAGGCAGATAAGTCGTGATGCTGGATCCATTGTTGATCTGTGTCCAAAAGCTGCTGGATCTTTGGGGCGGCGAAGTATTCTGTAATGAGGACTCGTAGGAAGCGTATAAGATCCAAGTGCGAGCTTTAATAACCAGATCGTAGTCAACAGGCAGGGTAAATATCCAACAAACAGTGTGACGAAGACAAAACAATAGCGTAATCCACAAAACAGGCACAGTCCAATAACCAGAGAGAGCAGTCCGAAAAGTAACAAATAAACAAGGCAAGGAACAATGGCAAAACTAGACAGAACTATGGCTTGAAACAAAAAGCAAAACTATGATAATAAAACAAAACCGTGGCAATGACAAAACAGAGCAATGAAAACAGGGAAAAAAACGCTTGGTAGAGTCCGCAAGAGCAAAACAATACTTCACAGCTTCCTGTTTGGTGTAGGCCTCCTTTTATGGCCACCAAACAGGAAGTTACCAACGAGGCAGCAGAGGGAGCAGCAACAGTCAGTCAGTGGGTGAGGGCTCCCTCTGCTGGCGTGGCGTTACAATAGCTCAGAGGTTGCGCTAGACTTTAACATTGTCCGGACAGGGTCATAAAAATTCTGTCATGATCTATCATTACCTGCCATTTTAATTTTCATGTTTTAATTAGAATAACACATTTAATTGCTTTTGTTTCTGTTCACATTTTCATTTGTAATCATGAACCTACAGGACGACAGCGCAGTGTTTAAAAACAACAAAATACCCTAGGGCTGGGTAAACAAGACAAAACAAAACGATTTTGGTGTATGCTGTCTTCACTTGATGAATTAACAGTACATAGTGCGTCTTCCTTAGACAAAGCCTAGCAATAGGCTAGGCTTTGTGTTATTTTTGATATGAAACAAAGTCTCAGATTTCAAATTCTGTCCATTTCATTAGGAGATTCAAGCAATAAATACCTTTTCGGCGCTCTTTAATGTGGCGTGATAGATCGTTGTAGCTGCTGTGTACTCGCCTGTGCGTAATTAAACGCATAGGAGAAGATTTGTGACAGTTTCGTTTTTGTTCTGGATCCAGCGCTCTGCTGCCAGACTGGAGCGCACTCGCCACCAACTGGACAGAGGTGGGAATTACAGCTACAATTTTACAATAGATAACCCTCAGTGTATTCTGTCAAAATGACGGACGGCCTTCAGATTTTTCCATCACTGTTAAAAAAAAATTCAGTCAATGACGGACAATTTTCAGTTAACGCGACCTATAGCTCTATGGGTTCTATGGGTGTTCTATGGGTGTGTGCTGAAATATGTAGACCTCACAGCTCTTTAAAGCCTCAAATACCTCTGTTTGTACTCTTCCAAGAGCATCAGTCTGTTGCACAATGGTGCAGGGCTTTTCTCCTGAAGTTTTCTTTAAATAGCGATCTGGAAGATCTGGAAGTTAGCTGTCATACCCTGAAATAAAAATGACAGTGGTTGTAGAAAAGCGGCTAAAAGAAGAAGGACAGTAGAATAAGTCTGCAGTGTCTCATGAACTCTAAATTCTGTGATGTTTACTAAACATTTCATTGCTTCACATTCAAGAATCTAAAAACTGGGTATCACTATTTTAACTGTAGAGAACAGCATGTGAAATATTTTACAGTCAGCATGTTCCAGCAGCTAATAAAGATCTCTAACCCTAATAACATTTCATAGACCTTCTAAAACAAACTTACAGAAAATTTTCTAAAAACACCTCATTGTGCATAAAAAGTATATGTTTGCCATACTGATACTTCTAAAATGTAACTTTTATTATATATTTTTAAACCTTTTTAGATTTATTGAGATATTTAGCAAAACAGCACCAAAATTGTTAGAAAGTGGGGGATCACATTCATTAATGTGTTCAAGGTTCAAGCGAAATATGAGTTGGACTTCCTGGACGACACTACACACTTCACTACGCTGGTCTATTTATATACTTGGAATTCAGTGTCATAAATTGTCATGCTAAATTAAAGCCAAACATTCATGCTGCCAGGTATGTTGACTCAGGCTCTTGTTTTACACTTCTGCTAGTATCAAGTTGAACATTAGGTCAGGCAGAAGAAGCCTAATTGTGGAGATCAGCCTCATCAAGTTGGAAAACCACCCTAAACCTGCTCAAACCAGAAAAAAAGTTGAAGTGTTTTTTTTTTTTTCCTCCAGCAAGGAAGAGCTAATTTTGAACTATCTCTAAATCACAGTTGCAGGAATAAGTTTTTAAACCCTCTCAAAATATCTGGAATTTTGCATTCTTTGTTTATAAAATGTGGTCTGATCTTCATTTAAGTTACAGTTACAGACAAATACTGCTAGATTGCTACTAATAAATTAATAAATACACAAAGAGTTGCACTTTTCAGAATTTCACTGAAGACACTGAGTGATCATTGACAAGGCAGGCTGGACAAAGTGAGTGAACCTCTCCAAAAATGTATTGAAATCAATTAAGGCGAAATAGGTCACACAGGTGCCTTGCCTGAAAATAAAGTTACAGATACTGACAAATCTTTCTTCTCAAGAAGGACTGGCTAATGTGAACCATGCCTTGATTTCAAAAGCTTAAAAACACTTTATTAAAATGCCCAAAGCTGGAAAAGGCGATAGCATTACTAAGGGTCTGGGTGTCATCATTCATAGACTCTCTCTACAAATGTAGACAATTCAGAGTTGTTAATTCTCTCTCTAGGGGTGAAAATCTTGCCAAGATCACTGTAAAAAAAACAAACAAAAAAACACAACAGCAGCAAAGTATACCCCCAGAAAACACTACAAACTACAAAATTGTTTGTTCATGTGTCCACTGTTAGAAAAAAAAAAAAAAAAAAAAAAAAAAAAACAGTCAAAAAAATGATGTTTTTGAAAAGACATGTAGGAAACCAGACTTCCAAAAATAAATATTGAGTCATGTCTCATATGTTTGGCTAAGACCACTTGGAGGCTCCACAAAGCTACCGGGAAAATGTTCTGACAGTTGACAAAAACAAGAGCACCAAAACCTCATACGAAGTATGAAATGTGCATCATGTTTTAATGTTGTTTTACTGCTATAGTTTATCAAGAGATTATACAGCAGAATGCTAAGACAGCAGTTCAACAGATTTGTGAGGAAGGATGGTCCAAAACTCGTGAAAAGTGTAGTCAGCTACATGTTTGCTGGAGGTTTTTCTGCTAAAAAAGAATCTACAAAGTACAGAATTTACTAACTTTGTCCATTCTGTCTTGTCAGTGATCACTCAATGTTGTCAATGATATTTTGATAAATACACCTGTTGTGTGTTCTTACTTGTCTTTTGTCTGTTTGTTAATTTGCAATCAGTCAGTAAAGTCATAATTGTGCTGACCCACCAAAATAAACCTGGGGTGAAGTTTCATCTGTTAATCAGGTATGACTGCTACAAAAGGGACATGTCTGACAGTGACATGTTTGTTTTACCATTATTACATAATAATAATAATCATAAAAATAATAGTGCTTGGTCTTCAGTGTTAATTGAAAGTCACTTTAATGACTAGTAATAGGAAGGCATAGTTTATAAAGCATTTATTTATTTATTTATTTATTTTTTGGTAAAGGCTCAACCCAAGCTCAATACTTTAAGAATAGTTTAACTGATATTTATAATAATTGTTAGATCGCTGTCTCCTTGACTAAACAACAATGGAAAAAATATATAAAAACCAACTGTAATATAATATAAATGACTAATCAATTAATGATTCATTAAATTGAATATATAAATGACTGTAAAGATTATTATAATTGATTATATGATTAAATGGAATAATAAAATAATGAAATGATTGATTATGAATTAATAAATGAATGAAGAATAAATTAAGAATATATAAAAAGAAAGCAAAACACAACGCAAATGTTTGGTTGCTCTCGAGGCAAAACACACAGTTTGCATTTGAGGATCGTCTGATCCTTCATAATAGATGCACACATTTGATTGTCTCTTACAAGTTAATATTTTATTGTTTATAAAATCTAGGGTATAAAACAGATATTTTAATTCCCATGTGAAACGCAGGTTAATCATTTAATGTGTCACTGATGTGTCAGTAAGTCAGAAAGATACATTCGTCTAAAATGGCCATGCTGAGTCACTTTGTCTGGTCATTTGTCTGGTCAAGAGGGGACAGCCCAAAATAAACAGTGGTGAACACAATCTTTGCCAAACACTATCACAACTCAAGACATTTAGAATCAGAGAACATTCTAGAAAATGTCAAGGTGAAGCAACAAATCTTGACATGTACAAAATCTGCTACATGTATGATTTTTTATAATAAAACATATAATTGATTTCCTTAAAACACTTGTTTTTTGTAATGTTTTACATGTGAATAATTTTCAAATTGTTTGTCATAAATCAACATCTTAGAAAAATGTTATGGGGTTTCAAATCAAAATATCACTTTCTTTATGAAACAGGGCATCAATTTCATAAATGTCTATTGAAAAGCATGTTTATTATACATTTTGGGAGACACAAGAAGTGAACAGGGAAAGAAATTATATTTCAATATTGCTATGAAATATTAGATATTATGAAAATCTTGCTGATTATTACTCCCATTATTACACTTATTTTTTCATTATATGCTGCCCAAAAACACATTAATATGCAGTTTATACAGTTTGTACATACAGATACACTGTTTATAAAGGGAAAAACTGTTCATAGCCATTTTACACACATTTGCATAAAGAAAAGTGGTATATCAAATCATTTTATTATATGTTTCATAACATAGTTGAGAATCATCTTTATATAAAGTTTAGTATTAAAAAAATTGATTTATGATTAAAACAACAACAATAACAACAAAAAAAGTGTTTGCCATTTTACGTCTATTCATGTCTTTTTATTTATTTATTAATAAACAAATAAAAAACAAACAAACAAAAAACAGGACTTTTTAAACATGAATAAAATATAAATTATATATTTATAAAAATATATATATTATTTTTTTCTTGTGCTCTAAACAACGTAATAACATGGGGAAAAAAAACTAAAATCACAAAACTTTTTTTCCCTCTTTTAGTCAGGAGATCGAACTTTTCATATATAATAACGTGTAACAAACTATACGACATGGACGCTATAATGTGAAGTGTTGCCCCGGCGTCACCGTCTATTTTTGCCGTGACTTTGTCATGCAGAGCTGGTGACCGCACAGTTTACAAATGAGAGGACATGCAGCCGCCCACTTACCCCGATAGTCCAGAAATAAGTGTGTCTCAATTGGCCAATCACAAACTGTTTCATTCATTTCGACCAATCCGATCTATCATGGTTATCCTTCAGAATTAGAAAACTGTTCGTCATACTCCAGTATACAGCATGACATCAGTGTGATGTAATCCCTGGGGTCCTGGGAGCATTTAAACCCCCTTCATTCACCCTCTCCTCATTTCAAACAGAGTTTCCCTCCTGCGAACTGCGGAGCAGCACAGTGACTTTTTCCATTTTTCAAAAAGTGATATTCTTCAAACTCAACGTGTCCATTAAGAAGCCGCGACTACATTCGTCAAGGAGCTGAGAATTAAAACCGTGGACTGGCCGCCTTGTAAACCGTAAATCGGATAATCTATCATCGTCCTGACAGAAGATCACTTTTCACAAGTATCCGTGAAAGCCTGTCCGTTTTTTTTCCCAAGTTTTGATCTGTGTAACAGCGAACGCGCCTCTGACACTCTCCCGCAAAAGTGACGAGCTGTGAATTTCCAACATTAGCGGTATAAAAGCAAGAGTCCATCATGAGCAATTATACACATTTAGAGGACCTGCCGCCACAATACTACCAGGGCACAGACTTTGGGGAAGAGGAAGAGGAGGAGATGCCAGCAACAGAGAAAGACCTGGCCGAGGACGCGCCGTGGAAGAAGATCCAGCAGAACACCTTCACCAGGTGGTGCAATGAACATCTCAAATGCGTCAATAAGACCGTCACCGACCTCCAGAAAGACCTGGGCGATGGGCTCAAACTCATCTCGCTCCTGGAAGTCCTCAGTCAGAAGAAAATGTACAGAAAGCATCATGTCAGACCGAACTTCAGACAAATGAAACTGGAGAATGTGTCGGTGGCGCTGGAGTTTCTGGAGAGGGAGCGAATCAAACTAGTGTCAATTGGTAAGATCTGCTTTAACTGGTTAAACAGGAATACTACTGACACTAAATCATTTATATACGTATCTATAATATAGTATAGGCCCTATAACAGCCCTATAACTTTGGCGACATTTTACATTAACTTTAATTAATAGTCTAACATTAATTACATAATTACTGATCTTACAATTAAGAGATGATTAATGTGCATTCAAATAATCAAAAGTGGACTGTAAAAATCTAGAAACCTTTATATGAACTGATTTTTTTTCCCCACAAATATTATAAATATGACAGCATAAATGAGCATTATTATACCAGTGAAAGTTGTTTTTAGGTCAGCTTATCAACAACTTATTATTGTCCCTTTTTACATTTGAAAGTACATCAACAACCAGTTTATTAAAGTTAATCATTGTTAGTCAAGTGGAGCTATCACACGCTAATGTGTTTTGTATCTACACTGTTGTCAAGTCAAGTCACATTTATTTATATAGCACTTTTAACAATACAGATTGTGACAAAGTGGCTATAATACAAATATTAAATAGGAAATAGTGCATCAATAATGCAAAAGGGCAACAGTAAACACTCAGTTTTCAGATTAAAGGCGGTTCATCATTGAATTTAATGATGTCATCATCCAGTTCAGTTCAAATAGTATACAATATCTCTTGAAAATTAAGTGTCCCCAACTAAGCAAGCCAGAGGCGACAGTGGCAAGGAACCAAAACCGTGACAGAATGGAGAAAAAACCTTGGGAGAAACTGTTGTACCTCAGTAAGCGTGACTGCCAAACCTCTGTGTCACAAACAGGCCTGCTTATAAAACCTTATCAGCAGTCAAATGCTAACTACTTTACCTCACTCTCTTAAAGTTGAGCTGTCTCTGGGAGTAGTATTTCAGCACCATGTACAAGTAGTTCACATTGGATTTCTATGTGTCTGTGAAATGGAAAATAGTTCAGAAGGGCTACAGCTTGTTTGTTGAGTAAAGCTGAAAAGTTATATCAGATCTGTCCAGACATACGATAATAGCTCATTGGAGCATTAATAAATACTGACTAAATTGTCATGCAGTGACCTCACTGTAATTTCAGTTCAGTGATTCATGTTTAGAACTGCTTGTACAGAACAGCACTCTGTGTAAGTGTTTAGGGGAGTGTGTGAAGGTGTTTAGGGGAGACTTGACTTCTTAACAACCCACGTCTGGATGTCAGTGTTAATTCTAAGATGCAAAAGTAAACTGAGACAGAACTATGAATACAAATACCTATTGCTAAGTTTTAATAGTAGGCTATGAAAGTAACAGCAGAAAAATGAGTGGCTACTGATGCCCTTGTAAGGACTGTCCTCTTTCCCTTTTGCTTTGTGTATGTTTTTGCTAAACTAAAAATGCTGCCACGGCACCAGTATTTTTATTTTATTTTTATTTTTTTAAATGTAAATCTGCTGAATATTTGTTGACATACCGTACTTTACATACATAGTATTTGGAATCTTCCCATATGATGGGAAAGGTAACCCATGCAGGTGATTCATAGAGAACAAATTAATTAAACCCATTGACAGTATACAAAGTCACATCATTTTATCAAAGTCCATCTGCTAAATCAGTTTTCTTTTGATTGTCTTTGACCTGTGCAGACAGCAAAGCCATTGTAGATGGGAACCTGAAGCTGATTCTGGGTCTCATCTGGACACTCATTCTCCATTACTCCATCTCCATGCCCATGTGGGATGATGAGGACGATGAAGAGGTTAAGAAGCTCACTCCCAAACAACGGCTGCTGGGTTGGATTCAGAACAAGGTACCAGAGCTGCCTATTAACAACTTTAACAAGGACTGGAGAGATGGCAAGGCCCTTGGTGCCCTTGTGGACAACTGTGCCCCTGGTAAGTTCATATTCTGCCACAATAACATTTGTATGGCTTGACTTTGGGCAGCTGTGTTGAGAAAATGTAACAGTTTTTCAAGATTGTACCGAGATTTTGACTCTCAGTCTCGCTACTTTCGTAATACTTTGACCATATTTAAGTGTTCACTTGTGTGTTGATTTCCTGACATAAGGGCAAGAACACAAGATAATTATTTTTAACAAATAGAATTTATAGTGTTAATGCCAATATAAAATGACTAAAGTATATAAATTATGTAGCAAATTCAATAAATAGTAAATTAGCATATACAATCGTAATAAAAGTCTGAATGCAGGTGACTTAAATGTGTATCCTTCCCTTTATATGCGTATCCTTTTAGAGAGCTCAGTCCATTTTTTGTCATTAGCTAGAAAAATTATGATACAGCAATCATAAAAAAAAGAAAAAAACTTGTATTATAACAACGGATAAATCATGACCTACTTCCTATGCACTCTTTACTGACATGGAGGCTTACTGAGGAGAGTGTTTACTTCGGTGTGGCTGATATGAAACAGTCCCTGTGAGACAGTCATGACCATACAGGGTGCTGCTGGCTTTTGACAACTCACAAGCATAACTGTTATCATTGTATATTTAGGTTACATTGTAAGTCTCTTGAGACAGTTTTTATAAACAGTTTCTAAACAACAGATCAGGTTTATGGCAGGCCTGATGTCATAACTGATTACTTTTTGTAGTCATACTCATAAAAAGTTAAAGAAAAACTCATATCATTTTAACTCTTTGTGTAGGTCTGTGCCCTGACTGGCAAACATGGGACCCCAACAAGCCTGTTGCAAATGCTCGTGAGGCAATGCAGCAGGCCGATGACTGGCTTGGTGTACCACAGGTGAACATCCACTCAACATAAACACCACATGTTCAGCTGATAACATTTTTTTACTCTACTTCAGCCACAAGGAAGGCAGTGTCTAGGCATGGGTTTGTGTAAGATGTTAGTGGTTTCAGTGGTTTCAGCAATTTGACACACTGTGCTGCTCCATTATCCTCATGGCATAAGTGTGAGATGCCATGCATGGTGTAGGGTATGTGTCATAAATTCTTGGGGCTGAATTCCCTGCTGACTGTTGAGGGTATGTGGGAGGGGTCTGGCTCCTGGTAAATCCTGTCCTTGACTTGTTGAAGGCTGCTTCAAACCTCAGCACTCTGAGGATAAATATAGTATCTGAAGAGATTGCCACTACCTTGTGATGGTGGAACAAACGTGATGGTGAAAAGAAAATGCTGAAAGGGTGGGGCTTTTTTCATAAACAAGCCTCATGACGAGTTCACTAGTTGCTTTTTCAATGGAAATTTAGCATAGTGTTTTTCTGAGCTTGTACACAACTTGAAAGCAATGGTTACTGAATAAGGACCACTATACATGCAGCATCTAATGAATCGTTGATCTATAGGTGATAGCTCCAGAGGAAATTGTGGATCCAGATGTGGATGAGCATTCAGTGATGACGTACCTCTCACAGTTTCCCAAAGCTAAACTAAAGCCTGGAGCCCCTATCAAGCCAAAGCAGCTGTACCCCAAAAAGGCCAAGGCCTATGGACCAGGTGAGCAAAGTACAGTAAGGCTTATACAGCAATTGCAGTCGTCTTAAAACTTCACAAAAAGTGCTCTGTCAACACAAAAGCTCAACACATACAAATTAAGGTGGTTGAATGTTAAAATACTGTATGACCTGTTTATGCTTTATTTTGTTACTTTGCGTACAGTCAAGCATTGTGTATGAAAGTTTTATTTGTATTTTTATGAAAACAGGTATTGAGCCTCAGGGGAACATGGTTTTGAAGCCAGCTGTTTTTACTGTTGAAACGCTGGAGGCTGGTCTTGGAGAAGTGATTGTGTATATAGAGGACCCAGAGGGTCACACTGAGGAGGTGAGACATGACAGATGTTTTTCTCTAATGTTCTGTGATTGTTGCACCAATGTAAAACAAATCATCAATGATATTTTAAACTACAATACAACTTTTAATTGTGTTAGGCTAAAGTTGTCCCAAACAATGACAAGAAAAGAACATTCTCTGTCACCTATGTGCCCAAAGTTGAGGGGCCCCACAAGGTATGCATTAGTACAAGAACATGGTTGACTTTGCAGTGTCCATTTGAGGATGAACCAGTTTTTTTATTGCTTGTTTATTTATTCTCTATGTATCACAGGTGAAAGTGCTCTTTGCTGGTCAGGACATTGATAAGAGCCCCTTCATGGTGAACGTGGCAAAGGCACTGGGTGATCCCAAAAAAGTTCAGGCTCGAGGTCCAGGACTGGAGCCAGTGGGCAATGTGGCCCATAAACCTACTTATTTTGACATCTACACTGCAGGTGGGCAGAATGCACAGATTAGTTTTGGAAGAGGTTTTGCTACAGTATATGACAGTGCGCTCAAGGTCTCACCATTTTCAGGTGCTGGGGCTGGAGATGTTAGTGTGGTCATTGTTGACCCTGAGAATAAAAACAACACTGTGGAAGTTCTTCTGGAAAACAAGGGTGATAACATCTTCCGTTGCACCTACAAACCTCTGCAAGAAGGGCCGCACACCATCCATGTGAGCTTTGCTGGGCAGCCAATACCCAACAGCCCCTTTAAAGTGCACATCTCTGAGGGTAAATGTCTGATAATTTTCCTTTCATATATATCTCACTGTCTTTACGCTGAATTCTTCAAATGTCTTGCCATATTATGAATGTTATATTAGAACAGTACATGGGCAACAATCAAAAACAGTCAAAGAATCTCCCCACACCCCAAAAACAATTGTTTATTTTGTAGCACACCCTAAACCTTCTGCTGGGGCTCCGAAGCAGGTACTCCCTCTTAAAAAGAAAGGTGCGGTGCCGCTCGACTTTGGTCCATGTCTCTTTGTGCAGTCAACGTTATCAAAGCTTAGCTTCTTGCTTGTTCGCAGCAGCTTGATTCCTGCCATGCATCAAAACACCCGCTTTGAGGCATGATAGGAAAGAGGCAAAAGTTAGAGTGTAAGTGTGTTTGTATTGGAGGAATGTCAAAGAATGTCTAGATGAACTTATACAACACAAAGTTGTTGTTATGACTGTGCTAAGAGGCACAGGATATTTGCCTGAGTATCATGTAAGAAAAGCAGCTCTTTAATATATTTTTATACATCCTGTTTTAATAGGGTGTAGCAGTGTCGGTTTGGGTGTTTATCAGATGACCATTCCAGTATTCAGTGACCAATAATCTGGCATTATAATGCTGCTGTTGTATTTTATGGATGTCCTGTATACTGCATATTTTCACTTATGATAAATGACTTGCTCCTATGAGGATCTGTGACAACAAAACAAAGTAGCACTGCAGTTTTGCAGTTCCTCATCAGAGCAACTCATCAGAAGCACAGCATCTCGCTTGATCTTACTAACATTGCTTCAGTCTGTGCATTTGAAAACATTTGGACATTTCATAATCTGTTTATTTTGTTTCTTTTTCCCCATCAGCCAGCAATGCAAATGCCTGCCGTGCCACTGGAAGGGGACTGCAGCCTAAGGGTGTTCGGGTGAAGGAGGTGGCAGATTTCACAGTTTTTACCAAAGGAGCAGGAACTGGTGAGCTGAAGGTCTCCGTAAAAGGGCCAGGTGGGTCATTTTTAAATTTGCTGTCTTTCAGGGGTGTAATTCTTAGTCTGTTTGCTATTTAATGCACCTATGTTTAGGAAATGCTGATAACTGAATGTGTATGTTTTCAGGAGGAGTAGATGTGCCTGTGAAAGTGCGTGATGTTGGTGATGGCGTGTTCAAGTGTGATTATTGTCCTGTTAAGCCTGGAAAATATCATGTAAACATCACATGGGGAGACCAACCTATTCCACGCAGGTGGGAGCTAGTAGTTAACTAATATAATACACGCCTTTCTTTATGTCAAAGTTTTCCAGCATTATATTTTGTCCAGACTCAGCACTGTTTAAAATGGTTTTACTTTAGCCCGTTTGAAGTGGAGGTCAGCAAGGAAGCTGGACCACAGAAGGTGCGGGCTTGGGGTCCTGGCTTGAAGACTGGAATGGTTGGCAAGTCAGCTGACTTTGTTGTTGAGGCTATTGGCACAGAAGTAGGAACTCTAGGTAGGTAATTCTAGATGAGGAGGAACATAATTAAGATTTTCTTTATGCACAGAACTCATTTTTACATGCCATCTTTTTTTTTAAAGGGTTTTCTATTGAGGGCCCCTCTCAAGCAAAGATAGAGTGTGATGATAAAGGTGACGGTTCCTGTGATGTACGTTACTGGCCCACCGAACCCGGAGATTATGCCGTTCATGTTATCTGTGATGATGAAGATATCAAAGACAGCCCCTTTATGGCCCACATACTTCCAGCAGCTAATGATGTCTTCCCTGAGAAGGTGGGTTAATGTATGGAAATAATAATAAACAAAGACAGTCATCTGTTGTTTTCTTGACCTTTGCTGTCAGTGTTATTGATCTAAATGTTCTCATGTGCAGGTCAAAGCATTTGGGCCAGGCCTGGAGCCCACTGGAGTTATTGTCAATAAACCAACACAATTCACTGTTGACGCTCGACAAGCTGGCAAAGGCAGTCTGAAGATCTATGCTCAGGTGTGTCCATGTGTAATATTCTCAGTGTTTTCATTTGGCAGCCATGCTGACTAAAGTTAAACATCAGTCTTGTAAGTAGAATCAGCGTCAGAGGGAAACAGAAGACAAAGACTCATAACACATGCAACATATGTGCACATATAAATAATTTTGTTTCTGCAAACTGGCTAAATGGTGACCTGTTGGGCTTCTCTTCTAGGATGCTGATGGCTGTGTGATTGACATTCAGATCACTGAAAAGGGAGATGGCACTTTTGTTTGTATGTATGTTCCTACTAAGCCAGTGAAGCACACCATCATAATTACCTGGGGGGAGGTCAATGTACCCAAGAGTCCCTTTAGAGTGAGTATTCCCTGTGTAGTATTTTAGTTTGTGTTATGCTCTGATGGAACAACACCATTAGATGAGTCATTGTTTGAGATTTAACCTTGCTGTTTGCACTTAATTACATAAAACTCTCTTTTAAAGGTTCTTGTTGGTGAAGGCTGTCACCCCGACAAAGTTAAGGTCTTTGGGCCTGGAGTTGAGAAAACTGGCCTGAAGGCGAATGAGCCCACCTACTTCACTGTTGACTGCAGTGAAGCTGGCCAAGGTTTGCAAAACAAGTTAATTTTTTTTCTTTATATGACACAGTAAAGGAGTGTTAGTGTTGCTAACCATTCTGACTATATTGTAGGTGATATCAGCATTGGGATCAAATGTGCCCCAGGTGTGGTGGGTCCAGCAGAAGCAGATATTGATTTTGACATCATTAAAAATGATAATGACACCTTCACTGTCAAGTATACGCCCCCTGGCCCTGGCCGTTACACCATCATGGTGCTCTTTGCAGAGCAGGTAAAGCAGCCTTCTTGCTTCTTGCGCAAACCCAGTTCTACACTAATGCTAAGTGAACGTCTCAAACTCTTCTTTGCTTAACACAGGAAATCCCCATTAGCCCATTCAAAGTCAAGGTGGATCCATCTCATGATGCTGGTAAAGTCAGAGCTGAAGGTCCTGGACTGAACAAGACAGGTGGGTGTAAGCCGCAACATTAACACCTTAAGCCCCAGAGAAATGAACTTTAACTGACACAGCTCTGTTTACAGGCGTTCAGGTTGATATTCCAACCCATTTCACCATCTTCACGAAGGGAGCAGGAAAGGCAAAACCAGAGGTGCAGTTCAAAAGTGCTGCCAAAGGAAACGCTGTTAAAGATTTTGAGATCATTGATAATCATGACTACTCGTACACCGTGAAGTACACTGCCCTTCATCAGGTCAGGGGTCATTACCATCTATTCCATTTTGTTTTTACTTTGAAGATGAATATTATTACAATGGGAAATGTTATGTCTCACCCAATGCCTAATCTTCTACAAAATAGGGTGAGATGGCTATCATGGTCACACACGGTGGAGATCCCGTTCCTAAAAGCCCTTTTGTAATCACAGTCGCCCCTCCACTAGATCTCGGCAAAGTCAAAGTTCAAGGCCTTAATGAAAGTAAGCACTTTAAATAATGTTTAAACTACTTTAAATAAACTAGGAATGCAAACTGCTGTAACACTTACTAAACTGCTGTTTGTGTTGCAGAAGTGGAAGTTGGAAAGGACCAGGAGTTTATTGTAAACACGAAAGGGGCAGGTGGACAGGGTAAGGTAAATGTGAGCATAACCTCACCCTCTGGTAGACCGATACCTTGTAAATTGGAATCAGACAAGACCAATGAGGCCACCTGTGTGAAATACATCCCACCCGAGGAGGGCCTTTACAAGGTGGACATCAGCTACGATGGGAACCCCGTTCCAGGAAGTCCCTTCGCTGTAGAGGGGCTCATGCCTGCCGATCCCTCCAAGGTAAGATGATAGCTTATTGTGATAATAGGTTTCTTGAAAATATTGCATGTGCGCAATAATTTCAAGTTGCTGGATTTCCCACTAGGTTCGTGCCTATGGACCAGGACTCAAGGGTGGTATTGTGGGTCAGCCTGCGCAGTTTACTATAGACACCAAAGGGGCAGGTGCTGGTGGTCTGGGTCTAACACTGGAAGGTCCCTGTGAGGCTAAGATCGAGTGCCAAGACAATGGTGATGGAACCTGTTCTGTTGTCTACCTGCCCACAGAGGCTGGTGACTACAACATCAACATCCTATTTGGGGAAGCTCATATCCCTGGCTCTCCTTTTAAAGCTGTTGTCAAGCCAGCTTTGGATGCTGGCAAAGTTATAGTAAGTGGACCTGGACTGGAGAGGGCTAAAGCTGGTGAGCTGGCCAGTTTCACAGTGGACTGCAGTAGAGCCGGAGAGGCTGAACTCACCATTGAGATTGTGTCAGATTCAGGGGCTCAAGCTGAAGTTTGTATTCAAAATAACAATGATGGAACATTCTCTGTCACCTACACGCCCCTCTTTCATGGCGTACACACCATCACCATTAAATATGGAGGTCAGCAGGTGCCCAAGAGCCCCATACGTGTTCAAGTGGAGCCATCTGTGGACACAAGTGGGATTAAAGTGTATGGACCAGGAGTCGAGCCCAGAGGTAGTGTTTAAAAACTTTAACCATAACTTTCTATAATTACCTTTTTAACCGCAACTCAGTTATATCTTACTTTACTGTTTTTTTTCCACTCAAGGGGTCCTCAAGGAGGTGACAACACACTTCATTGTGGATGCCAGGGCCCAGACTAAGACCAAAGGAAATCATATTAAGATTCGCATCATCAATCCATCAGGCGCAAACACGGATGCATATATCACTGATAAGGGTGACGGCACATACAGAGTGGAATACACTGCTTTTGAAGATGGTACGTCATGGAAACAGTGATCAGATGGGTTTAAAGAAAAAAAAATATGTTGAAAGTTTTTTGAAGGCCTGTTTGGAACATTTTATACATAAATATAAGTGAATGCAAATGTTCACATTAGATGGTGGAGGAAACCTGTCAGAAAGAGATAAGTACAGCATGTTTTAAGAAGCTTTCAGAGCTTAGAAGGGGAACTGAATGAGAGCATATGACAGATGCAGGGAGAGGTTATAAATAGGAAATGCATTGTAAAAAGAGATGATTAAATAGTTGTATGCCTGACTAGGGCCCGCCGCACAGTTGTACAGAAATACAGCTTGTATTAATACCAACGACAGCTGCAGTTCACAGTTAAAAAAGAGCAGATAGCAAAAGCTATATGCTGTCGAACTCTGAATGTTCTAATTTCATAGATGCTATTATAAACTAAATATTACAACTATATAGAAACATGTAAGACAGCTATATTCTAAGAAGTAGGAATGGTATAAACCAGAATGCTTCAAATTAAAGTCATTCTTTGCTTTGTGTAGGTTTGCACCTGATCGAGGTCTTTTATGATGACGTTGCTGTTCCTAAGAGCCCCTTTAAGGTGTCAGTTGTGGAAGGTTGTGACCCAACACGTGTTCGAGCTTATGGCCCAGGCCTGGAAGGTGGGCTAGTTAACAAACCCAACTGCTTCACAGTGGAGACAAGGTATGGAGTCTTTACTGTATGTGTATATAATCATTAGTGGAAAAGTCATATTTGCTTTAAAGCTGTATTAGATTTGAGTTATTTTAATCTCTTTGCACATTCATGCTTATCATTTTAAGGGGCGCTGGGACGGGTGGTTTGGGCTTGACCATTGAAGGAGCATCAGAAGCCAAAATGTTCTGTAAGGACAACAAAGACGGTAGTTGCAGCGTTGAATACATGCCTTTCACTGCTGGAGACTATGATATTAATATCACCTACGGAGGCCAGCCTATACCAGGTAAAATATAAACTACCAAAATGACTAACTACCTATACAATATTTCTCTTTTATCTATACATAACCTGTTTTCTATCAACTGTTGAGCTCTTTAGCTGCTTTATTGCTGCTGTTTTTTTATATTCTGGTTTAGAGCTGTGTTTTTCTTCTGCTGTTCTCAGGCAGTCCATTCCGGGTGCAGGTTAAGGATGTGGTGGATGTCAGTAAGGTGAAGTGCTCAGGTCCTGGACTTGCTAACAGAGTTATTGCACATGTTCCACAAACCTTCACTGTGGACACCAGCAAAGCAGGAGTGGCTCCTCTAGAGGTGCAATTGTATGGACCAAAAGGTACATAACATAAAACCCTTTTAGTCCAGTGGGAATATACTCTGAGCCAAAGACAGTAATTAAACTGTACTGGAGATGCCTTGTATAAAACCTATATGCTCCACACTTGCTTCTGACTACTGATTTTTTCTGCTATTAGGAACTCTGGAGCCTGTAGTTGTTAAAAACAACCGGGATGGAACACATACTGTCAACTACACCCCTGCACAGGAGGGGCCACATACTGTGTCTGTCAAATACGCCAACCAAGAGGTACCTAACAGGTAAGAGCTTAAAGCCATACATTTTTGTGTTTAACTGTGTTTTACTGTCACATCATGACAGTAATGAAAACATAGTCATTTCATATCTCTTTCATTTTGTGGTTGTAAACAGTCCATTCAAAGTCAATTCAGCCCCTGGACACGATGCCAGTAAGGTGCGTGCTAGCGGACCCGGTTTGGACACTAAAGGAGTGGCTGCCAGTCTACCAGTGGAGTTTACCATTGATGCTCGTGATGCAGGAAAAGGCCTTCTGACAGTTCAAATCCTTGTAAGGATCTCCTCTTATATGGAAAACCCCAAAACAAGGCATATATGACCAAAGCAGTGCATTTAAACATTGTGTTGCATTTAGGATCCAGAGGGAAAGCCGAAAAAAGCCAGCATTCAAGACAACAGAGATGGAACCTACACTGTATCTTATGTGCCAGACATGACTGGCCGCTACACTATAACCATTAAGTATGGTGGAGATAACATCCCATACTCACCTTACAATGTCCAAGCCTTTCCCACTGGTGATGCCAGCAAGTGTCTGCTCACAGGTATTGTTTCCATTTTGGGGCTTTGAAAGTTTGTTTGATTTCTTTTTGCAGCTCTGGTTTACTGAATTTTGTTCGCTTGCTTTTTATTTTCAGTGTCTATTGGAGGACATGGTGTTGGTAAGAAAAAAAAAAAAAAAAGATAATGTTCTGAATGGTGGAAGTTTTAATAATTATGCTTTCTACCATTATACATATTCTACTATTACGCCAGGTACGTTGAATTGTTTGGTTTTAACAATGTTGTTTTTTGAGCAGAAAGCCTTGGGCCCAATATTAAGATGGCAGAAGAGACATTCATCACTGTGGATGCCAAAGCTGCTGGAAAAGGGAAGGTGACATGTACGGTTCTGACCCCTAATGGCATGGAGCTGGATATGGATGTTACAGAAAATCCAGATGGCACCTTCGACATATATTATACTGCACCCGAGCCGGGAAAATATGTCATCACAATCCGCTTTGGAGGGCAACACATTCCTAAAAGCCCATTTCAAGTCATGGTGAGTGATATTACTAAACAGGTGTGTCGGACTGTGTATCACTGCTATGATAACGGCATGATAGATAGAGCTACCGATATTGATACCAGGGACATTACAGCAGTAAGAGATTTGAATGAGGTGGCTAAAATGTTCAGTGTTGAAGTGACAGAATGACAACAGCACACTGTCTGAAACATTGTGCATTGTGTATCGTTTGTTGATTGTCTTTCATATGTTATCTCAGGCTACAGATCAGCCCGTTGTACCAAGAGACGACACAAAGCCCATGTTTCAGCCGTTGAACTTAGTTATCCCATTCACCGTCCAGCAAGGAGAGCTCAGCGGTAACATCTTTAATCATATTTATTTAGAGACATAATGTTACTAGTCGTATGTACTGGTTTCTGAAGTATACCATGTTTGTTTTGTTTGCAGGGGAAGTGCGTATGCCCTCTGGTAAGACAGCTCGTCCTTTCATCAGGGACAACAAAGATGGAACGGTCACTGTGCAATTTCAGCCTACAGAGAGAGGCCTGCATGAAATGGATATAAAGTATGATGGCAACCACATCCCAGGTTAGACTCTATTTTTGCATTATGTATAAAGTGGCCCAAAACCATTTGGACACTCAAGCCATAGTTAAATTAACTTTTATGTAATAATATTAAACTAATTAGCATCTGCAAACACTCAATGCTAGCAGAGAGTTTCACTTGGATAATCTAATGACATGAAATTCCTACTTTTTATATCTTAAGTGTTCAAATACGCATTGAGACCACTGCAGTTTTCATTCAAGCTCCATGGAATGACACCTTGTCACAGAATCATGACTTGAATGCAATTATGTTCACAGGAAGTCCTTTGCAGTTCTATGTAGATGTAATGAACAGTGGAATGGTGACAGCCTATGGACCTGGTCTGTGTCACGGGACAGTCAATAAACCAGCCACTTTTACTGTTGTTACCAAGAATGCTGGACAAGGTACATAAAGGTGTTCTTTTGCAGTAAATGTAAATTTATTTTTATAAAATGTGCGCTAAATAATAGTCAATTTTATTTGCCCTTCACAGGTGGTTTGTCCCTTGCTGTAGAGGGTCCATCTAAAGCAGAAATCAGCTGTAAGGACAATAAAGATGGCACCTGCACTGTGTCCTACTTGCCCACTGCACCGGGTGATTACAACATCATCGTCAAGTTTGATAACAACCATATTCCTGGCAGCCCCTTCACAGCAAAGATTACTGGTATGACAAGCAACAAATCACATTGTGTTTTTTAAAAAACTGACCGGGCAAAAATAGCTCTTGCCCATGGTGACTTATCATCCTCACTGTTAATGTGTCATGTAGGTGACGATTCACTCCGAAGGTCTCAGCTAAACGTTGGCACGGCAGCAGATGTGTCACTGAAGATCACAGAAACAGACCTGAGCTATCTGACAGCCAGCATTAAAGCTCCATCAGGAAAGGAGGAGCCATGCCTGCTGAAGAGATTGCCCAACCGGCACATTGGTAAGCACGTGAAAGGCCATAAAATTCATTCTGCATTACATTCCAATACATTGCCGTTGATTAATCTCTGGTCCCCTTGCCTCACCAGGTCTCTCGTTTACCCCAAAAGAAGTGGGGGAGCATGAGGTCAGTGTGAGGAAGAGTGGGAAACATGTGAACAACAGCCCTTTTAAGATTATGGTAGGGCCATCTGAAATCGGGGAGGCAAGCAGGGTCAAGGCTTTTGGTAAAGGTCTTGTTGAAGCACACACCTTTGAAGTGGCTGAGTTCTTCGTGGACACTAGAAATGCCGGTGTGTTATTGCAGTTCTTTTGCTCGTACAGTTGCTTTAGCAATTGAGTCCTGATGCAGTACCACTAATTAAAGTGATTTTTACACTACTTGGTTTTAAAGGATATGGAGGACTTGGATTGTCAATCGAGGGTCCAAGTAAAGTGGATATCAATTGTGAGGATATGGAAGATGGAACATGTAAAGTAACATATTGCCCCACTGAACCAGGCAACTACATCATCAACATCAAGTTTACAGACAAACACATACCAGGTTACTTTTTCAGTGTTTCTTTACAATGATTTACTCATGTAGACTGTTTGTCAACATTGGTGGAGATTTGTAACATTTCGTTTGCTAATTCCACTCCGTAGGAAGCCCTTTTACAGTGAAGGTAACAGGAGAAGGAAGAATGAAGGAGAGTATTACAAGAAAAAGGCAAGCTGCCTCTGTTGCCTCAGTAGGCAGTGCATGTGACCTAAACCTCAAAATCCCAGGTAAGTACAATTATTAGTATATAGGATTTTTTAAAATGCATTGAAATGGAATACAATAAACTGTTACAGAGTTAGCCAGGGTGTCTGAAAACCTTTTAAACATCTAAAGTTTTAAAAAATCTCACAGGAAATTGGTTTCAGATGGTGTCAGCACAGGAGCGCTTAACCCGTACCTTCACGCGCAGTAGCCACACTTACACGCGTACAGAACGCACAGAAATCAGCAAGACCCACGGAGGTGAGACTAAGCGGGAGGTACATGTAGAAGAGAGTACACAGGTTGGCGGTGACCCTTTCAGAGATGTCTTTGAGTCCTTCCTGGGAAGAGAACGACTGGGTAGCTTTGGTGCAATAAGGCAAGAGGGTAAGGATAAATTCTAATTAAGCTCCCTCCCTCCCAAAAACACCCCTAAGCTTTTGTTTTACTGATTACCTTTATTGGTTTTCCCATTTCCAGGTGACACAGGGATTCAGGGAATGACAGCCCAGGTGACCAGCCCTGGAGGAAATGTAGTCGATGCAGAGATTGTTGACAGTGGAAACAGTACCTACAGAGTCCGCTTCGTACCTACTGAAATGGGTTCTCACACGGTCAACGTTAAATACAGGGGTGAGCATGTTCCTGGAAGCCCCTTCCAATTCACAGTTGGGCCCCTTGGGGAAGGAGGCTCTCACAAGGTCCGGGCTGGAGGCACAGGCCTAGAGAGAGCTGTCGCAAAAGTTCCTGGTATGTTTCAAACTAATTTTGTTTTCTTCTATTTTTTTGTAATGATAAATATTGTCATAGATTTTCTCCTGATTTTCTGTGTTTTTCCTTTCATTAGCTGAATTCAGCATTTGGACAAGAGAGGCTGGTGCAGGCGGTCTGTCCATTGCTGTTGAGGGTCCAAGTAAGGCTGAAATCTCCTTTGAAGACAGAAAAGATGGATCCTGTGGTGTTGTTTACCTTGTGCAGGAGCCAGGTGAGGTTTACAACGGAACACGCTAATGATTTGAGTTACACTTATATAGCAAAATCACTTGAAATCATCACATTCCCAATCTCCATTTTTTTTCTCAGGTGACTATGAAGTTTCCATTAAATTCAATAATGAGCATATCCCAGATAGCCCCTTCATTGTTCCTGTTGCCACACTGTCTGATGATGCACGCCGACTTACTGTTACAAGTCTTCAGGTAAGCTCCACAGCTAAGCACAACCGCTCTAGGCCTTACAGAACAAACAGGAATGCTTAGATCATATAACATATGATGGTAGTAACTAGAGCAACAGTAAAATACAAGCTTGCAAGAGCAGCTCTTTTTGCTTGTTGAGTCATGGCTGAGTTATCTTTGTCCATGAGCTGTAATTGGACTCCATGTCTGTCCAGGGCCACTTTGTTGAGCAGGGATTAAGTGTTCTCTCTATTTATCTACCTATTGGTCTGTCTGTTGGTATAAATGTATTGCTGTGCAGTGTGAGAGATCTTACCATTACTCCTCTTTCTATGTGCAGGAGAAGGATTTGAAGGTTAATCAGGAAGCCACATTTGCGGTTCAGAGGAATGGGGCAAGAGGTGTCATAGATGCTAAAGTTCATGCCCCGTCTGGTGTAATAGAGGAGTGTTATGTCACTGAACTGGATAGTGGTAAGTTGCAGAATTGTTGATTTTTGTTTAAGATCACTGGTTATTCGCTGCCATGCAACAAGTTTTAACAGAAATGCACCTTTCACTGAATAGGAGACACTTCATTATTCTAAAATGATCATTCCCTCTTTTTCATAGATAAGAATGTAATTTGCTTCATTCCACGTGAGAACGGTGTTCATTCCATTGACGTGAAGTTCAATGGAAGCCATATACCAGGTAGCCCATTCAAAGTACGTGTTGGAGAAGCAGAAAGTGTTGGAGATCCAGGAATGGTGACTGCCTTTGGTCCAGGACTTGAGGGTGGACGCACAGGTACTGGTCCACCGCAATGCATAAAGTTGCTGTATCTTTTCTTGCTCAGGCAGTTCTACATCACCAGCTGATCTAACTGTGTTCTTACTGTTCTGTAGGGGTCCCCTCTGAGTTTGTCGTAAACACATGCAAGGCTGGTTCAGGTGCCTTATCTGTTACTATTGACGGTCCCTCAAAGGTCAAAATGGACTGCACTGAGTGCCTAGAAGGTTACAAAGTCTCTTATACACCTATGGCACCAGGAAACTATCTTATTTGCATCAAATATGGCGGGCCACAGCATATCGTCGGCAGTCCCTTCAAAGCAAAGGTTACAGGTAGGATGAAGTTGATTAAACAACTTGATTTGATGTAAAGGGATGTCTCCTGATTCTTGCTTTAGGTTGGTAATCAATATTATGCCCAAATGCTGTAAATTGAACCAGTGGCTCAATGTGTGTGACCGTGGATGTTAACACGTCTGTCTGTTGCTGTAGGTATGCGTCTCTCTGGGGGCCACAGTCTACATGAAACTTCATCAGTCATTGTGGAGACGGTTACCAAAACCTCAAAGATGGCAGGAGCTTTCAGCTCTCTGTCCAGCTCCAAGTCAACTTCAGATGCCAGTAAGGTTGTTTGTCATGGTGCCGGCCTCTCCAAAGCCTTTGTGGGTCAGAAGAACACTTTTTCTGTTGACTGTAGTAAAGCAGGTAAAATAAAGGCAATAATAATTTAGCACTAACAAAATATAGAATTATACATGATATTTATTTCACTTTACTTTCAGGTACAAACATGCTAATGGTTGGTGTTCATGGTCCCAGAACTCCATGTGAAGATGTGGCTGTTAAACATATGGGAAACAAGCTTTACAATGTAACCTACACAGTGAAGGAGAAAGGAAACTATGTTGTTATAGTTAAATGGGGGGATGAAACTGTACCAGGAAGTCCCTTCCATGTGAGTGTTCCCTAAACAGCCTATACATATAGATTTCATAATCAAGAAAAAAAAAATTACTGAAGTGAACAACACTTGCTAAATTTAGGAGGAAAAAATCTGAAAATAATATATATATATTAACTTTCTCGCTGAGGAAAGCTTTATGACAGAGGCTGATCTTAGAAGGTGCTGCCTTTTATTTAATGTTAACCTGTTTGACGCAAATGCATTTTAATACTGTTTTGGATGCCACAATGTATCATTTATCATTAAAAGAGAGAAGAGTTCTCATTAATAAAAAAGGAATAAAAGAATAGTTCAAATCAATATGTCTATGTATGTCTCTTTTGTATAATCACCAAAAGAGAAAATGTATTTTACAGAGGGAGATTTATTGTTCTCAAAGGCACTTTTGTTGGTCAGGGGACATAACAGCAATATGACTTTGTGTTCTGATTTTCAACAGTGTATAGATGTATCCAGTGCTTTTATATGCTTTATAGAATGTTATTTTGTTATCTTAACCTTCTTATCTTATCTTTAATATGCATTTGAAAACTTAAATAAAAAATAAAACTAAGTGTGTTGATTTGTCTGTTCACAAAAACAAAACAAAACAAAACAGAAAAAAACAAAAACAAAAACAAAAAAACGTTATTAATGTATTCATATTAATGTATAATATCATGTATGGCTCCCAGTCTTTGAAATGACCTTCTTGGCAACTTTTGGGACACAAAAACACTAAATCTAGACCAAGGAGCCCCAAATTTTTACCTCACTAAAATAAAATGCTCATACTTAAATATTTCTAGCTCATGAACCTTTGTTGTTTTAACATCCGCAATGAACAAGCATCATACACAAATTTTGTTTTTTGAAACTTTCCTAAAAGGCACAAAAATACACAAGAACCACAATAGGTTTCATTCAAACAATACAATTCTTTTCATAATCAATAACACATTTACAAGTTATGTAATTTTTCATTCATATATATATATATATATATATACATATATGAACAAATGTCAATTCCACCACATCTTAATATACAGCTGTTTTTTAAAAATAGCTTAACTTATGCCACTCAAGATTTGTCTAAGATCATTTTAGTAACTAGTTCTATCAGTTTTTCCACAATGTACAATAATTATACATTTGTCAATGAGATAAATTAACTGCCCTAAGGAACAAATGCTGAACTGTATACGTGTCACACTCTTAAATTAAATATTGCTTTGTGTAAGAGCTTATTCGATAATAAATAACTTGAATTTTTATATCAAGTAGAGCATGATCTCATAAATTGTGGATACATTTTTAATGTGTGATGAGAACTTTTTAAATATTTTTTTAAAAATGTGTGTGGTGATGGAAATGACAACGAATTAACGTGAATGTAGGGAAACAGTAGAGATATTTATTCGAAAAATTCTTAAACTCATCACACTCATTAAACTCAATTCACAAAGTCATTACACATAACCACACCTGTTTTTAGTGTAGTGCTGAGTTTGATGAACAGTTTCAACATTGTGAGATAAATATGAGGCTATATAATTGTGAGAGGTCAGGGCCAACTTTTATTTTGTCCCTACAGGCCTGAGACCTTTCTTTTGTTGTCAGTTGGCATCTTAAAAATAGATAAAAATGAAATCAATTAATATAAAAGTAATATAATTTAGAAATAAAAAATAATATCATAATATAAATATAAAAAGTACTGTAATATAAAAAGTATTACACAAATCTACTCTCACAATCCATATCAATTGTACTTTGTTACCATAAATGTCATTTCCACCACAGAGGGCAGTGTGGTGGAAATTTTTTTGTGAAAAAAATTGAAGATAGCTTCAATGATTAGCTTTGAATTAATACTTAACATTTCATGTATGCAAAGTACTCTTATTTAACTTAACATTTTTAGCTTTTTGAAAACACCCTTGAAGGCACAGCATGTTTGGAAATGACGTAGAAAATCAAGCAATATTTACCTTGATTTTTCTTCATTTGCTGTTAATGAAAATTTAAATTCCCTCCATGTCCAACTTGTGCTCTGATGTCACTGAACATTTCCATAGAAACCACCTAAACAATCTTTCACACAAACTTTTTAAAGGAACATTACGGTGTTGTGGAAATTACACAAATTCTGTGTGACAGCTATAGTTTGTATAAAAAAGTAATATTGATAGTGGTCTCACATTAAATACTATAACGTATTTTCATTCTTTTACTAGTGCTTAATTCAAGTACATTAATAGTTACCAGATAAGTCATATTTTTAAACTGTATTTTCATTGCTGAAGTTTAAAAGTCTGGGTGTGAAACAAGGAGAAAACACCTATAAGGAGGTTGAAAAGTATGAAAAAATCATAATGGAAAGGTACAAAAAAGTTTTTGAGGTGGTTTTATTTTGTTAGTTTGACAAAGAGGAATTTGTCCAAAATTATATGCATTTTTAAAAATATGACCAAAGAACATAAAAGTGCCCATAGTCCAAGAATAACCCATAAATATAGATAGATAAATAGATAGATAGATAGATAGATAGATAGAGTCAACATACCCGTTCTTGTCCTAGGAAAATTTGGATGAACTTTTTGATTCACTTCAAATGTTAATTACTGTATATATATTTGACTATTGTGAGCAGTGTTGGGGAAAGTTACTTTTAAAAGTAATGCATTACAATATTGAGTTACTCCCTAAAAAAGTAACTAATTACATTACTTAGTTACTTTTTATGTAAATTAATGCGTTACTTTACTTTTGTGTTACTTTTTAAATCTGGCCAGGGCTTGCTTGTTTGTTTTAATATAAAAAATTCAATTTTTGGCAAATATAAAAACCGTTTCACACCAAAAGCCTCAGGTTTTGAGAAAAGTCATTCAGAAATTCAGGTCTGTAAAACAACTCAACTCAAGAAAAAAATGTCAGCTCTTCAGCAATTAAAAAAAAAAAAAAAAAAAAAAAAAAAAAAAAAAAGGAAAACAAATGTTAGATTATCTTGAGTAATTTTGCTTATTAGTATGGTTGAGCAGGTTTGCATCATATTCTGAGTTGAATTTCACTGTTTTTATTCATTTTTAGGAACACTGAATCTTTTTTTCCTAAGTGAGATGAATTAATGGATGTTCACATTTATTCTAGAACTAACATATTACTCCAGATTTCTCTCAAGATGGGAACAGGAGAACTTTTAATCAATAAATGGAGGGAAAAGTAAGTAGCGTTACTTATTTGAAAAAGTAACTCATATTTTCTTGTCAACCAAAAAAAAAAAAAAAAATGCGTTATTTCATTGGTTACTTGGAAAAAAGTATATTACGTAACTTGCGTTACTTATATATTACCCCTAATACGGTTTGTGAGGGTGTATAAATTTACAAATCTATAGAGAATACTACAGAGACTCTTTACGTGATAAAAATGGATGGCTCTTAAAAGAGCCTTTGTCGCAGAAGAAAATTTATTTGGAGCTGGTGTATTTGGTCACGGCTTTTGTGCCCTCCGACACGGCGTGTTTGGCCAGCTCACCGGGCAGCAGCAGACGCACGGCGGTCTGGATCTCTCTAGATGTGATGGTGGAGCGCTTGTTGTAGTGAGCGAGACGAGACGATTCACCGGCGATGCGCTCGAAGATGTCGTTGACGAAAGAATTCATGATTCCCATCGCTTTAGAAGAGATACCAGTATCAGGATGAACCTGCTTCATCACTTTGTAGATGTAGATAGCATAGCTCTCCTTCCTAGACCTCTTGCGCTTCTTTCCTCCTTTGCCGGCGGTTTTGGTAACGCCTTTCTTTGAGCCCTTTTTGGGAGCAGATTTCGCTGGTTCAGGCATGTTATTCTATTTTAACAAACACAGAATTCAATACTTCGCGAACCATGCTGTGGTCATTTATTCAGCCCTCATGCTAATTTAAAAGGGCTGAATCAGCTGCTCCGATTGGTTTAATCGTGAAACGAACGTTAAAAACGTATTTCATTGGTCATAATGGCGACAGGTTTGCGGACACATCAGCCAATCGAATGCCTCGATTAATCCCTTAATCCCTCCTATCGCCCCACCCATGAGTTAACTTCCCCCATAGGTTTCAGGTTCTTCATGTAACTTTCCAGCGCAAAATTACAATCTACGTTAACTTTTGCATTAATAGCAGAATTTTACACATATTAGATGGATTTTTCTAGGAATAAGACTTTAATGTATTATGATTATGTTACTAATCAAACGGATTCCCTAAAACATTTTTTTTATTGCTTGAAGACTATTCGAAGTCCCTTACAAGTTTGTTTTTTTAAGGAGTTGTGACTGATTTGAGTTTAGTACAAAAACATTAAAATTTTTACGGTATGTTTTATTATGTAATTACAAAAACTAAAACCAAACCATACTGAAAAACACTCTTAAGAGAAAGTAGGTAGCTCTTAAAAGAGCCTTTATTTTCATATTTGAGTTGAAGTCGTTTAACCGCCAAAACCGTACAGGGTGCGTCCCTGTCGTTTCAGAGCGTACACGACGTCCATGGCGGTAACGGTCTTTCTCTTGGCGTGCTCGGTGTAGGTAACGGCGTCGCGGATCACGTTCTCCAGAAACACCTTCAACCCACCGCGGGTCTCCTCGTAAATTAGACCAGAGATACGCTTGACACCGCCACGGCGAGCGAGACGACGGATGGCGGGCTTGGTAATTCCTTGGATGTTATCACGCAAAACTTTACGATGACGCTTAGCGCCTCCTTTTCCGAGTCCTTTACCGCCTTTTCCTCTTCCAGACATTGTTGTAATAAATGGAACTAACACTCACTAAAGCCAAACTAAATCACCAGAGGCTGAAAGACGAGCTTTACAGCTGCTCAGAGGACCCAGTTGAAACATGTAAAGGCGGTGCCGTGCAACGTCACAATGATGTCACAATGAGTCCAGCAGACTGGAATGGAGACCTGCTTTCAGTGTTAAACCCGTATCACAATCTTTTAACATGAAAGATACTATTTGTTATTACTCAGATTTTATCCATATTTTTTTTTTAAATATTTTTTATCTATTAACAAAAATGTATGGGTTAAATTCCTACTTTTTCACATTTTCTGACTCAATGCTCACATCTTTTTGACTATAGTAATAAAAATGTGTCAGGTTTTTGGAAATATACGAATTGACTATTATTATTATTATATTTTTCTCTTTATTGTAAGCTAGCTACTCCTATATGTGTTTTATTTTTCCTCTTCGCATGTATACTATTCTTTCTATCTTATTTTCTTTGTTATTGCACTCCTGAAGGCCTGCTTCCACATTGCCAATGCATACTTACCAATTTTGTTGCTAGATTTAGCAACTTTTCAGACTACCCTAGCAATGTTTTCTTCAAAAAGCACCTAGCAACAAATTTAGCTTTATTTTTATTTTTTTATTTTAATTTATTTGGCAACTTTTAGTAACTGTGACTCACATGATAAAAAGGCACACATTTTCCCTATAAATTAGACAAAAAGAGGAAATCAAAGGCGTCTAGGAGTACACATACTCACATGAATTAAGTTGCTAGTTATTATTGAACATTGTTCAACAATAAGAGTTAATTTATGCTAACATTTTCCTATTCGTTTGTACCTGCACTTGTTGATAAGTTGATAAGCCTCACAGTTCATCTATCTATCAGTTCATCTATCTATCTATCTATCTATCTATCTGTTTTTTCTAACAATATACACTACTCTTCAAAAGTTTAGGGTCAGTACATTTTTATTATTTCTTTTTTTGTTTTAAATAAATTAATAATTTTGTTCAGCAAGGTTTTGTTAAATTGATAGCAAAGACTTATATTGTTAGAAAAGATTTACATTTTGGATAAATTCTTTTATTTTTATCTTTATATTCATCAAATAATCCTGAAAAAAAAAAAAAGTTCATCTTTCAACATGAATGATTTCTGAAGGATAATGTGAGACTTAAGACTGGAGTAATGGCTGATGAAAATTCAGCTTTGCATTAAAGGTATAAATAATATTTTAAAATATATTAAAATAGTAACCATTATTTAATATTGTAAGAACATTTCAAAATTTTTTCTGTACTTTTGATCAAATAAATGCAGCCTTGATGAACAGCATAAGAGATGTCTTTAAACATTCATTCAAGTCTTACTGATTCCAAACTTTTGAACGGCAGTGTATGCTTGTGCTCATATATGTCTGTAAATCAGAAATATAAAAGAAAGTATCAAGTAGACAAACTATTTTTTTGAAAATGTGGGTGGCTCTTAAAAGAGCTGTTGGTTCCCCTTCAGGAACTCGAGCCGCGTCCGAAAACGCTATGGGACGCTTTCAGCAGCGCTCTGTGTCTGTGTTGTTTGTGCTCGTTTTGGTTGCTAGTTTGCACCACTTTTATTTTCTGAGCACAATGTCTGAGAAGAAAAAAGAAAAGTCCAAGCATATAGACAAACCATGTTTTAGAGTTAGTGTGTTCCTCCCTGCCCTCGTTACATCACGAGCGGGGATACACACGCTCTATGCGTGGTTTGTCTGGGAGCAGGGCGCCCGCACTGCGATCGTCTTCCGATGCACACGCTCCGCTCCCGGAAGGCTCTCTTTGAGGAGGGAGCCTTCACCAGCGTTCCCTGCGGGTCCGGTCCCGCTTCCACCGAGGCGGAGCGATTACTGCACTCGTGGGGATCGCAGTTGGATCTGCTGGAGGGTATGGAGACGGGTGACCCCCTATCTCCTGCCTCACCCAGCAGATCTGCAGCCCGTTCCGCGGGTTCGGAAGCCCGCACTGCGGTTTCTTCCCCCCGGGGAACAGGCTCGACGGTCCGACTATCATCCTCCGAGGGGGGTGATGTCGAGATCGCCGAAGAAACGCCCCAGTCTGTGCAGTATGAGGAGCTGCTGGAGGTTGTGACTCGTGCGGTGGAGAAGTTAAAATTAGATTGGCCCGCCGAGTCACAGGCCGAGCCGCAGAAAAGCAGATTAGATGAGAGATTTCTGCAGTCTCGGCCACCTTCAGCCCGCCGGAGCCTTCCTTTCTTTCCCGATCCTCACGATGTCAGTGTTGCAGGCATACCAGGCTGACCTGCTGAAAGAGCTGGATGAGGGAGAAGAGATCAAAGATGCTGACATCGCGGAGATTAGGAGAACCGCTGATCTTGCTCTCCGCGCCACTAAGGAGACCGCTTGTGCTATTGGGCGGTCTATGGCAGCCCTAGTGGCCGCGGAGAGACATCTTTGGTTGACCCTGTCCGATATGAAAGAAAAGGACAGGTCTTCTTTCTGGACGCCCCGCTTTCGCCTTCTGGCCTGTTCAGCGACTCTGTCAACTCGGTCGTCGACAGGTACCAGGAGGCTCGTAAACAAGCGGCGGCGTTCCAGTGGTTCCTCCCTCTCCGCCATCCAGCTCGCGAGGCTGCTGGGCGGGAGCAGCCTCGGCCGTCTACCAGCTCCTCGTACAGAGATGCACAGAAGCAGAGCGTGGCCACTCGCACTCCTCCCCATCGAGAGTGGGTGGTCGTACGCTCTAAGTCGGGGACTTCCAAGGCGAGGCCCGACCTGAGGGTCGTGCTGCAGTCGAAGAAGTCCTCGACAAAGCAGTTCAGGACCGCTGAGGGCAGCCCCAGGGGGGGAAAGGCGGGGTGCACCGCATTCTTCGGTGTCCGCCTCCCTCAGGAGACCGCTCTGCTAACCCTGCTGGTGCTTCAGGGCGCAGCGGCCTCCAGCGAGCATACACCTCGGTTTCTTCCGCCCGGAAACGTAGCGGGGCCGGGGAGCTCGCCACCCCCGAGGGGGTCTCAGGAGCCGCCAGTTCAGGTGCTTCCTGCCGGGGAACCGTTACAGGACACCGTTCTAGCGGCTCAACAAACACCAGAGACCAGTCTCGAGAGACTGGTTCCCTTAGTAGATCATTTGGCAGCGTGGAAACTACTGCCCAATGTGTCTGCTTGGGTCCTGCACACTGTAGAAAGAGGGTATCGGATACAGTTCGGCGCACCTCCGCCGCCGTTCATCGGGGTCTCCCCCACCTTGGTGGGCCCCGAGCAGGGTCTGGTAATGGAGCAAGAAGTAGCTTCTCTTCTGAGGAAGGAGGCCATCGAGGTGGTCTCTCCTCACGACAGGGAGTCCGGGTTCTACAGCCGGTATTTCATTGTTCCGAAGAAGGATGGGGGCCTACGTCCCATTTTAGATCTTCGTGTTCTGAACCGCTCAGTCATGAAGCTGAAGTTCAGGATGCTTACTCTCAAGCAAGTAGTGTCACAGATCAGGTCCGAGGACTGGTTTGTGACGATAGATCTAAAAAACGCGTACTTCCATGTCTCCATCCTTCCTCAACACAGGAAGTTCCTGAGGTTTGCTTTCAGGGGCGAAGCATACCAATATCGGGTTCTTCCGTTCGGCCTAGCACTCTCCCCCGGCACTTTCACCAAGTGTGTGGATGCAGCTCTGGCTCCGTTGCGACTCCAGGGCATCCGCATACTAAATCGATGACTGGTTAATTCTAGCCCAGTCGGAACAGTTAGCGGCTCAGCATCGAGATGTTGTGCTCGCTCACATGAAAGAGTTGGGGCTGAGACTGAACGCCAAGAAAAGTGTGCTGTCTCCATTACAGAGAACCACTTATCTAGGTGTGGTGTGGGATTCGACCACGATGCAGGCACGTTTGTCTCCTGCTTGGATAGAGTCGATCCTCGCTGCGGTCAGGAGAGTCAAAGAAGGCCGGTCACTCACTGTCAAGCAGTTTCAACAACTGCTGGGTCTGATGGCAGCTGCGTCCAACGTGATACCTTTTGGCCTGCTGTACATGAGACCCCTACAGTGGTGGCTCAAAACCAGGGGGTTCTCCCCAAGGTGAAACCCGCTTCGCATGATCAAGGTCATGCGGCGATGCCTACGTGCCTTGGACATGTGGAGGAATCCCTGGCTCCTGTCTCAGGGCCCGGTGCTGGGAGCTCCTTGTCGCCGCGTAACGCTAGCAACAGATGCTTCCCTCACCGGTTGGGGTGCGGTCATGAGTGGCCACACCGCCCGCGGTCTGTGGAGAAGTCACCAACTCACATGGCACATAAATTGCCTGGAGATGCTGGCCGTGTTTCAAGCGCAGAAGCACTTTCTCCCGGACCTGAGAGACTGTCATGTGTTGGTTCGCACCGACAACACAGCGGTGGTCTCTTACATCAACCACCTCCCTGGTCTGCATTCGCGCCCCTTGTACAAGCTGGCTCACCAGATCCTTGTGTGGTCCCGGGGCAAACTCCTCTCGCTGAGAGCGGTTTACTTGCCGGGGTATCTCAATGTGGGAGCAGACATCCTGTCGAGACAGGGGCCGAGGCCCGGGGAATGGATGCTTCACCCCGAGGTGGTGAAGCAGATATGGAGAGTTTTTGGTCCAGCCCAAGTGGATCTTTTTGCCACGAGGGAGAACACGCAATGTCCCCTCTGGTACTCTCTAGTTCATCGAGCTCCCCTGGGGCTGGATGCCATGGTACAGACGTGGCCGAGGCTTCGTCTGTACGCGTTTCCCCCGATCGCTCTGCTCCCGGGAGTTCTAGAGAGAGTGCGCCGGGACGGGGTGTCCCTTCTTCTAGTAGCCCCGTACTGGCCGGGCCGAGTTTGGTTCTCGGACATGATTTCTCTCCTCAACGGCTCTCCATGGGAGATTCCCGTCACTGTGTTCCACCCTCGCCCGGAGCTGTGGAAGCTTTGGGTGTGGACCGAGGTTGTTGAGACCATCCTCCAATCTAGAGCTCCCTCTACAAGGAAACTTTACGCCTTGAAGTGGAAGCTTTTCACTTCTTGGTGCGGACGCCACCAGCAGGACCCAGTTAACTGCCCAGTTGGTACAGTGCTGGAGTTCCTGCAGGACAGGCTTTCCGCAGGGTTATCCCACTCCACCCTGAAGGTCTACGTGGCGGCCATTGCGGCCTACCACGCCCCTCTCAGTGGTCTCTCTGTGGGTAAAGACCCCCTTGTCTCACGTTTCCTCCGCAGTGCGCTGAGGCTTAGGCCTCCTGTACGTTCTCGTGTTCCCTCATGGGACTTGTCGCTGGTGCTAGAGGCTCTCTGTAGGCCTCCTTTCGAGCCAATTGAAGAGATTTCTGATCGTCACCTTACGATTAAGACAGTTTTGCTTATCGCGATTACTTCTCTAAAGAGAGTTGGGGATCTTCAGGCCCTTTCAGTGGCCCCTTCTTTTCTGGACTTTGCGCCAGGTCTGGCAAAAGCTTTTTTGCACCCTCGTCCGGGGTATATCCCGAAAGTCCCCTCCTCAGCACCACGGCCAGTCGTACTACAGGCCTTTTGTCCTCCTCCCTTCCGGGAGCCCGACCAGCAGAAGCTAAACTGTATGTGTCCAGTTCGAGCGCTAGACACATACGTCCACAGAGCCGCCATGTGGAGAAAATCTGATCAACTTTTTGTTTGCTATGGTCCGGCTAAGCGAGGCTTTCCGGCCACCATACAAACTTTGAGCCGTTGGATTGTGGATGCTATTTCTTGCGCATATGAGTCCTCTGATCTCCCTCCTCCTTTAGGGGTCAAGGCTCACTCAACCCGGAGTGTTTCTGCCTCCAAGGCCTTTCTTGAAGGTGTTTCTATGCAAGACATCTGTAATGCTGCGGGATGGTCCACGCCCCTTACTTTTGTCAGGTTTTATGACCTGGATTTGCGAGCCGCTCCTGGCTCTTCTGTCCTTCGTCCTAGCTCTCTCTAGGCAGGGACTTGGATTCTGGTGGCGTGGGCATCTCGTTCCCATAGCGTTTTCGGACGCGGCTCGAGTTCCTGAAGGGGAACGTCTCAGGTTACGTATGTAACCCTGGTTCCCCGAGGGAACAAGACGCCGCGTCTCGAGGCCTTCATCCTGCATCTCTGCGAGCGCTGCTTCTCTCTTGAAGCTGACGCCGGTTTCCCACGCACGTGTATTTATAGCTTCC